>NC_141136.1:16682500-16982500 GCF_053477565.2 Lygodium microphyllum | reverse complement strand
AACTTGGCTACCACACCATTTCCCACCAACATAGACATGCATTCCAATACCCAATAAAATTTAAAGGTGTGATATATATATATATATATATCCTCTTCATGTGTGCATGATCATGCTAACTTTCCCATGGTAATTTTGAAAAGCTAAAAACAAAAAATTATTTCATTTTATTTCCTTCGCATGACAACTTTGGAAAGAATTCCAGTGAGAATAGGGAACTAACCTAGAGTAGGAGATTATGGGTATTTTTTAGTTGCCCTTCCCACTCCCATACACATCACTAACTCTAGGGGATGCCTTGATACAACTAATTGCATGGGGTGTTGATTTTGAACCTTTCAATGTGCATTTGACTTCATCACACTTTCTTTGGGGGTGCACCTCAAAAAATGTGAGCCTACCATGTGCAATCAATCGAAGGGTTATTTTATTTGACAATACATAAATCATTTTACAAGGTTACATTTAAGTAAGGGATTATTTCTTGTAGTTTGAAGGCAAAGGGATAATTTTATTACCTTATGACATGTAGGTAAAGAAGATTTTCAAATGCCCTTTGAATGCACATGATATGGATGGTCTCTTACGACACATTTTTCATGTCCCTTTTCAAGCTTATAGTGGGAAAGTCCTTTAAATTTTGAAGGTTATGCAATTTTTGTATATATATGTAGGGTGTGGGTTTGTGTAGTGAAAACATATGTATGCACCCCTCCCCGCCGCCCCCGCCCCCTCCTCTCTCTCTCTCTCTCTCTCTCTCTCTCTCTCTCTCTCTCTCTCTCTCTCTCTCTCTCTCTCTCTCTCTCTCTCTCTCTCTCTCTCTCTCTCTCTCTCTCTCTCTCTCTCTCTCTCTCTCTCTCTCTCTCTCTCTCTCTCTCAAGTGGATGCAAGGATGAATGGTGGGAGAAAAAAGGAAGGGAAAAATATGTGTTAATGTCTACTGGAGGCTAAAGTAGTCTATGAGATAAAAAACTCATATATCAAAAACCTAGGGAAAAACTAAATATCCTAAGTAGAACAAAAGTATGAACTAGAAAACAAAACATCTGCGGCCCAAAATAAAACCAATGGAATGATACTAAAGCTAGAATAGAACTAATACAAGTGTGGAACTAGAGCAATGTAATGGAGGAAGCATCTGAACTCCAACTAAAGCGTTGGGGTGGTGTTGCATGGTGTCAAATATAAAATTCTTAAATGCTTTGTCTCTATGGCGACTGCTTGAGGTGGTTTAGGTCCAAATGCCGCCTAAGATGAGGAGGAAACAAATCACTTATCTTGTTGTTTGTGAAGGGAAGAGGTGGCCCCTTGTATCTTTTCCTACTTGCCATGAACCAACAATAGTAGAGTTGGCAACCACTCCCACAACTTGCAAATGACCTTGGTACCTTTGGATGAGCCTTCTTTCTCTTTCCAACCCACAGTTCATGCATGAAGTGCATATATCTTATTGTTTCTACAATTTATTTTTATGAGAATCAATCATTATTAAGCATATGAAAATGAGAAGGTATTTATGAACTTTGCATCATGTTTGAAACTTTGAGTTTCATCACATGTCCAAGTGTAGGAGGCCTCTTGCTTGGGAAAAATGCAATCAACCCAAACATGTGAGTTTGTTTGGCTTCTCACACACACACACACACACACACTCTCTCTCTCTCTCTCACACACACACACACACACACACACACACACACACACACACACACACACACACACACACACACACACAGAGCCGACAGTGTGAGAGTTTTGATATGGAGCAGCTAGAGATCATGAGAGCATTAGACCCTGAGGAGTTGGGGATCAGTCGGGAGTCAGCAGATACTGGGCCAGACGCCACAGGGTATGGAGGGCATTTACTTGAGCTTGGTAGTAGACATCATCTCGTTATTTATAACGGGATGGCACGATGGCCATATTCAGGAGGTCTTACATGCTTCCCACATGGGGGGGGGGGGGGGGCGAGAGTACTGTAGATTATCTGCTCGGACCGATCGATGGGATGCATACTATCGAGTCCTTCGGCCTTGGGAGACTTCCACTCGGTGCCGATCACACCTTTCTCAGTTTCTCACTCCTCACCTCATTACCATCACCACCTGCAGATATCATACCCCACATGCATACTACCATACACTTCACTCATGAGCTCACATGTTTACTCACAGCATCTGGAGGAGCACATCACGTCACTTGATCCATACGCACCCCTTGATACACTGACCACTGATATCACACGCATTCTGCATGATTCTGCTACACTCAGTTTTCCACATCACACATACACGCACCCCCCTCGCACTGGTACCATGCCACAGAACAGGTGGCATGATGATGAGTGCAGAGATCTACATCGACAGCTACGCAATTTGGAGGCCAGAGGAGAGATCACACACAGACAGGCGCAGAGACGCATGCACCGCTTAACCCGCCGTAAAAAGCGGGAATGGGAGGAGGAGAGATATTGGGATATATACCACCTTCTTATGAGCAGAGATTGTGCAGAGGCATGGAGGCAGATCAGAGAACCACGCTCACCCACACCGATACATGACCCTGTAGTATGGCATGGATACGCACATATGTACCCGCACAGCCGCTGCTGATACCCACACCATGTACACCGAGACCGGGTATTTCATCCTTTTTCACCACTAGTATGGTGAAACATGCTATCTCACGGTTACAGCATGGCCGCACTCGAGACTAGTTTGATCTTCAGGCAGAGCATATTATATATGGAAGAGACACATTGGCTCCACTCATTGCTCACCTCTTCAACCGTGCATTGTCTGAGGGGTTCCCTGACTCGTGGACAGAGCACACCATTGTACCTATCCACAAAGTCAGGGGATCCTATGGATCCTAACACATATAGGACCATCATGATTGGGCCAGTTTTGGCCAAACTTTATGGCACAATGATGGAGGAGGAGCTCAGTACGCTGGCAGAGAGAGAGTGCATGCACACACCCGGACAGGCAGGGTTCAGACGTGCATTTTCTACCATAGACCACATCTTCACTCTCCGTTGTCTGATCGACCAGACACGAGTGAAGAAACAAAGATTGTATTGTTGCTTTGTGGATTTCCGCAAAGCCTTTGACATGGTTCCGAGAGAGAGGCTTTTCAGACGCCTACTTGATCTGGGGATGGATGATGACATGATGTGGGGTATTTATGCACTATATGAGCAGGTTACTGGCAGAGTCAGATGTTCGGGAGGTATATCAGATCCCCGTGTGAGCACCATTGGTGTGAAACAAGGATGCCCACTCTCACTGACTCTATTTGGGCTATACATTGATGAGATAGCAGAGTTTATTCAACAGCGAGCCGGTGGAGGTATAGATCTCAGTGGAGCCACAGTTCATATCTTACTATATGCAGATGACATTGTGTTGGTCTCAGATTCAGCTCAGGGATTACAATAGAATTTATTAGCATTGGATGATTTTTGCATACAGAGAGGCATGACAGTGAACCTTGGTAAAACCAAGGTTCTTATATTCCATACATCAGCTCAGATACGCAGACAGAGTATTTTCATGGCAGCAGGAGGGAGTATTGAGGTCACTGGATCATATGTATATTTGGGAGTCACCTTTACAGCAGCTTCAGGGATTTTCTCGATGACATAGGCAGCTCGTGACTGCCTCACTAGAGGATACTCAGCATTGGCTCTTATGGAGCGACAGTGTCATCAGGCACATTTCCAGGAGCCTTGCACCAAGGGGTGGCTCTTTGATACTCTAGTCACTCCAGCACTGATGTATGGAGCAGCTATATGGGGGCCAGGCCTTGCCGATTATGTATGGACATTGATGGAGAGACCTTAGGTGATCATGATATCTAGATTGATTCGCAGCAAGGCCTCAGTCCCACATGACATTGTGCGAGCAGAGCTTGCCACACCGCCCATGCTAGTCGAGGCATTATTTCAGACAGTCTGCTTCCTACACAGATTTCAAGATATGGACAGAGATCGCATTGCATACAGAGCATATATGGCATCTCAGGAGATGGCTCGAGCGGGGGATACCACATCATGGTATGCACAGACTAGAGCTTGGTTTGACAGACATGGGCTGGACATTGATAGACTCCCACCTCTTCTATATGATACTCAGGCTCCCACTTACACCCTCTCTCTCTGAGAGGAACATAGTCATCAGACAGGAGATATGGCATATTTATATACAGAGGACATGGGTCAGTCCTGCACAGCCACTGCGAAGATGGCACATTATTATACACAGTTCTTGAGCATATCAGAGCAGGGATTCATAGAGATTCCGAGATATATGCAGATCTATATGCCACATCGATTGAGAGTTCTTATTGGACAGCTCAAGGTATCATCACATCAGCTTATGATTGAGAGTGGCAGAGCCAGTGGCATCCCACGGGAGGAGAGGATATGCCCCCTTTGCAGATCAAAGGTGGAGAGTGAGGAGCATTTTGTTCTCAGATGCCCGGCATACTCAGAGTTGAGATCTAGATACACATTGAGCAGCTCACTTCAGGGATGTATGACTGATATGGATCAGAGATCATTTGGCCGTTTTCTAGGAGAGGCATGGCACATCAGAGAGCAGAGTACACAGCGGGTCCCAGTCAGAGAGGGGCCCACCCAGAAGACTATTACACAGTTCTTTCAGACAGACAGAGTGAGAGCTACTGTACCAGCCTCCAGCCAGACCTCCGGGCTCACACTACAGCAGGCTGAGGACGAGCGTACCCGACGCCGCACGAGGATCCGTGGGTTTCGGACCCCACAGCCACACCGACAGGAGATCCGGAGGATTCTTGATCTACATCGACAGCAGATTGAGATTCGACGACACTCGACACATTGGATCTCAGATCTCCAATTTGCTCTTTCTCCACCGTCGATGTACCACATCCTGCATCCAGGAGGGATCACCTGCTATTAGCGACTTTGACGACTGCTACTACATCCCAGGATAGTATATCTCCCTGCATCTGTTACATATACACATCACACCACTTTATCACAGCCGACAGTTGTTCCCCTATCACAGTCGACATTTGTTCCCCTTTTGTAGCCATTATCTGGAGTACCAGAGCTACATACGCACATATACATACACGACACTTATCACACTCATAGCACCGTATTTTCAGTTTCCAGTTTTTAGCTTTTCATTCAGCACTTTTATTTTGGATAGCTGGACCTCATCAGTTGTATCACAGTTTGTCTCATAGGCTAGTTTTGGTCTTTAGAAGACGTTAATATAACTTTCTTTCTTTCTTTCTTTCTTTCTCTCTCTCTCTCCGCGCATGTGTGTGGAGAGAGAGAGAGACACACACACACACACACACACACACACACACACACACACACACACACAGCGCATGTGTGGGGAGAGAGAGAGAGAGAGAGAGAGTGTGTGTGTGTGTGTGTGAGTGCAACAAGCCACGGTAGATTCTTACAAATGAAGTAAGATAAATATTTTCCATCAATCTCATGGTCATCCACTTTTTCATTTAAATACATGATATATGCATTGGTGTGTAGACTTGTGAGACCACATGTGAGCAAGGTTCACCTTATGTGATCATTTCCCTTTTCAAATTGAGTATGAGAAATCCTCTAAATTCTTGCACATTCTTATTGGTCTTGCCAAAAAAGCAAGGTCAAATAAAGGCATAGCATGCCTCTACATGAACCAAAGTCATTAACATTAATAGAGATTAGTCTTTAAATGCTTACTTGCCAAGATTTGATTGGTTGTAAGATAATAAACATTTATCAACATTTTGTGTTACCTTTCTGTGGGTTTTTGGAATCCTAAGTTATTTACTAAATATTTAATATAATGGTAATTATTGCTTGTATATGTAAGGCTCTACTATTGAATGCTCCTATATGTACAATGGTAATCACTACTATTAGATCTAAGTCTTACTAGCTCTTACTCATAGAGGTGTAAATTCATATTCTTATTCTCAAATTTCTTCTGATGTTAAGATGCTTTTAGTAGTTATTATCATTTTTCTTTACTCATATTTTACTTTTATTTCTCACTTTTTGAAGGTTCATGATGCTTGTGGATATGATATTCTTTATTTTTTTGTTAAATTATTAAAAGAAATCATTTTCTCAAAAGTCATGTGTGATGCTCTCCTTGCGAATGACATATGAGTGGGATCTTGTTGGGCTATGTGGAGGCAAAGAAGGTGTAGTTGAGGGGATGTCCATCCCCACTAAATTGGTGGTTGTGCTTGGGGTTTTTCAATCTATACTAATATTGGGCAGGGGTGGGGGGGGGGGGGGGAGGCACATGGCACGCATGGAGCACCTCCTGCACTGCCCCTCCATGTCATCACATGGTGCATGCAAGGATCACGACCCCCTCCCCTCGTCACCAATTTGCAAAACATGTGGCACGCTCTAGTAGGGAACCCCTGCCCCTCAGACCCCCCATTTGGCATGTCACAAGCTCACATTTAGTGCACTCACGTTGATATATTAATATAGAAATATTAATATTAATATTATAGACATAATAATAATAATAAATATATATATATATATGTATATGTATATAAAGCATCTATAAGCATTATTAGAGGGTATTCCCACGTAGAATAGTAAGAGCACACCAAGCCCCCCGTGCCCCGCCCCCCCCCCGCCCCGACTTCCATGCTATATTTATACTAATGGGGGAGGAGGGGGGGGGGGGGGGGACACATGTTGATCTCCATCTTCCTCTCGCATGCCTTCCTCTCGTATGCCATGTGTCGGCCTCTTAGTTGGCCGTGCATGTCCTCTCTAGATAGGGTGCTTTGCATGTATCCTGTAAGCACGTCATAGTTTTGAGGAAAGGTGAGGTAGCTTGATCTCTATGCTGAGCTGCAATGAATTCGAATTTGAAAAAGGTTGTAAATTCAAAAATTTGAGTTGAATTTATATGTTCAAAAATTGGAAAGTTTGCAACCATAAGATATGCAAGGTTGAAAATTTGAGCTTAAAATTTTGAAGAATAATCGGTAATATGTTTATAATATTACAATATGTAATTATTGTATGTGCATAATACGCATATAAGACATATACATAAATCCATATGCTAATATATAAAATAGAATATATATGTAATATATACATTAATATATAATATATTATATGATAATGGCTATATAATAAACATACATAATGTATACATTAATGCATCAATAATGTGTGTGTGTAATATACAAAAACATATTTATTATCGTGCTTATATAAAATATTAATCTATAGAATACCCTATATGTCACTTATATATGTTAATATGTGTGCGTGTGTATAGCATGAGTTTGCATATAAATATATAAATTATATATATATATATATATATATATATATATATAATCATATTTATTTATAATATTAATGTACATAATACCCTATATGTTACGTATATATGTTAATATGTGTTGTGTGTGTGTGTGTGTGTATGTATAGCATCTGTTGGGATATAAATATAAGTATAAATATGTTAATATATAAATACATTTATACGTTTACACACACACACACACACACACACACACACACACACATCCTCACACATACATAAATATAAATAGGGCAATAGTATGTTAGCATATAGTGTATGTGCAGGAGTGCACACAGACACATAAATTTCCTCTCTTTCTCTCATGTCATGCCAAGCATGTCCAAGCTGCAATCTGAGAGCACCTAGAATATTGACATGAAATATACAGACACACATGAAATATGTACTATATATTTTCAAATTTACTTTTTCTTCATTCATATTTCATATTTGTATGGTTGGAATGAACAATGTTATTAATTTCTTTATTTTGTATGTTGAATTATTGCGAGGTGCAAGTGTATTTTTGAAAATCAAATTATTGTTTCAATAATTGACATGGAAGTGCAATACATTAATTATTAATAATATAAGTGCTTCACCATGGTTTTGGGTTCTCTCATGGTTGGTGGTTTTTTAGGGACTCAACTAGCCATGAATCATATTGCCACATGAGACATGCATCACGATGTGAGATGTGTTAATTAATAGTAACAGTGGTGCTTCAAAGTTTGGCGTGAAGCACCAAACTTAAGTTGGTGCATAGTACCAACCTTGGCGCAAAGCGACGAGAGGAAGCTAGGCGCTTCGTGCCTAGTAATATTGAATGCTTGCACCTATCAATTGTTTTGAACGTATATCTCTTGCAAGGATGTCGTTGGCCGATGCTATACATACATTTTCCATTAGTGAATAAAATGATGATAACGTTACCATAACACTTGTGGCATGGACTTTTTTCTTGGTGCTAAGAGGGGGTAATGAAGGATGAGCTTCATCCCACTCCCCTTGCTTGTCCTTGACATGATAGCATTGTTTAGCTACAAGACCACCCACTATTGTTGAGTGCAACTTGGCCCTAAATATCCTTTCTATTTCTATTCTTTAATTCTCTTCGTCTCTCTGTCCCCCCTTTAAGTGGGGTAGGACTAGGGTAAAGGGGCCAATAAGGTGATGCCTCCCAAAAGCTACACATACCCACACCAATTTAGTACAAAATATGTACTTTTTTATTCACTTAAAGCCATGACACAAATATTCATATATTATATGTAACCTTAATGAGAGTTAAACAATCGAGTCATGTAAAATTTTCCAATGTTTTGAGTTGTGTAGTGCTTTAAAAACTCTATCAACCCCTTATTGTCATTCTTTTGTTAGCCCTTCATTTACAACATTTGGATTGGAGTGTTATATGATGTATGTCTTACAACAATAACAAAAATATTGCATAACTCATGGAAAGAGGACCCACTAGATGAGAGTCTAGTGGCCCCTTTACCTTATAACCAATCCTTGACTCTTGTACTTAAATATTTGAGTTTAATTTGTTGAAAACTGGCCAGTTTTTGTAATTGGCTAATGTCATATGATGATGATGATTTCCACCCCCCCCGGCCGCCAAAAAAGACCGGTCAGCAGCAGCAGTCACATTTCATCTTCTGCCCTTTTTTGTTTTCGCCAATTGGATGGAAGAAAGCTTTTGCGAACATTGCTTTGGGAATAAATTAGCTCAAAATTGGTGTTTTGTGTTTAAGAGAACTTAATTTTTTTTTGCTCGTGTTTAAGTTAAATCACCGACACATACGCGCAGACTCCAGCAGCGCTGGTGGCTGCTGTCAGCCTCACAATACCAGGACGTGTCAGGAGCTCTCGCAAAAGCCATAGGTCCCCGCAGCCCAGCCGGGCCCACCCATCCCTTTCCTCATCCGTCTCTTCACCTCCATTCTCCCGTTATGAGAGAGAGAGAGAGAGAGAGAATATGAAGTGGGAGAAAGAGAGCGCTCTTCACAACAATTGACGCATAGCATGTTCCTTGCTTCACCCGTTCCTCCCCTTCTTCCCCACCCTCAGCCTATGTAACCCTAGCCCTGTCCTCGCTTCCTTCCCCCATAGCTGCTGACTTCCCATGGGCTTCTTCAGCACCATTTTCGGCCTCTTCGGCTTCGGCATCGGGATTGTCCTTGGCCTCGTCGTCGGCTACTTCCTCTTCATCTACTGGCAGCCTTCAGATGTCAAGGTTCGCTTTCCTTTTACCTGTTTCGCTTGGTGTACATTCAGCTGGTACCACCATGGCATTAGTTTGCAATATTGTCGAGATCCTTGCTGTATCGCGGTTCCCTTATCGTCCCCCGTCGCTTTCAAGTACTCATGGTTGTTAACGGATGCGCCCGTTTATGTCTGAGCTCGAAGCTTTTGTGAGAATCTCTGATTACTTTTTGAAATGCGAAGCACAATGTGCTTGCTTTGTTAATTATTGGCAATTTTAAGCTTTCAATCGCAACTGTAAGCACAGATGCAAGAACGTCTGAGAAATGTTTCGATACAGCATTTCTATGTGATGCAATACGAAAAGTATGCTCGTAGGGATCCAGCAAAACTCAGGTGAAAAGGATACGTCTACCAGGTGTACATCACAATTCGAGTATTTTTTTCTGCCGACCTTAATTAACCGAGCCATCAATTCGGCTATGTCTGATAGATGCTGTAAGAAAATATTTTGCTTCTCAGTGATCGAGCAAAACTCAAAACTCAAGTTAAAAGGATACCACTAACCAGGAAAATACTAGTTAGTACAAGGACACATCAAGCAGGTGCCCTGCGGGCCTTAACAAATTGAGCCATTGATTCAGCTATGCATGCTATAGGTGCTAACAGAAAGGATACAACTATAATGCCGACATATCAAGAAGCTGTCCTGCTGCCTTAACGAATTGAGCTGTTGATTCAGCCATGTGTTTGATAGATCCTACACGAAATGGATGTTGCTTGTAAGTGGATCAAATGAAACTTAAGTGAAAAGGATAGTACTATCTAGGCGTGGTCATACAGGGACACACTGAGCATGTATTGTTGGCCCTTGGCCTCAGCTGATTGAGGCATTTATTCAGCTTTGGATTTTGCGGCTCTAGCAAAACTATGGATTCATAATTTTATTGATATAGTAGTCATGCAAGGCTAGGAGACGATCATGACAACTCTACTCTTGTTTTTTCTCTTTCTTTTTTAAACCCTCACGGCAAATAAGACTAGCAAGTCAAGCTACTCCTAGTGGCTCCCTTTGTGCTTGCAGTTTTGGCTATTGCAATGGATTTAGATCAAGGCTCTCTTATTGCTACTTCAATCTTGTTAGATATGCTCAATGCCCCAGAGTCTTAAGGTGCCACCATTGATCCATGATGCTCAAAGTTGTAAGATTGCCATTATGAGTAGAAGTCGAGTGTGAACACGAACATCGGTTGAATCCTATCCTTGATGATAAATGAGGTCTATGTGATTGGATGGTAACAAGGTGATTTAGAGTCAATGTTAATGAGAATATTACTTCACTGAATATTCCTTAGAATAACCCTTGGCTAACTAGCCAAGGTCAATACATAGTGTCATGTACTTTTGTAGGCTATAAAAGGTGACCCTTCCAAGACTATGATCATCCATTCACCTAGTTAGAGATCTTCCAGTAGGCATTAAGCTCTTTATGTAGAATTTGTCTAGATCACCATTGAAGTAAGATTGTGGAAGTGCATAGTGGATAGAGCCATCATTTTATTGCTTTGTTTGCCCCAAAGAAAGTAAGAAAAACTTAGTTCTTCTTTGGTTTGATATGTACTCTCTATTCTTTGTCCATATTTTGTTTGTTACGCTATGTAATTTTACAAGTCCCTTCAACACTATATTATGTTTAGTAGAGGTATATTATTGTCAGAGTGCAGCGGTGCGGACGCGTAGGACTGAGAGAGAGAGAACGCAGAGAGAGAAGAGAGAGAAAGAGACAGTGGACGATGAAGATCTGCTGTATAAAGAATGCTGAATACAAAGATATGCAGATATATACACGGGCGTAGTGCGCTGGACTGCGTGTCTCCACCTCGACGATGCAACCTGCTGTCCACCTCGAAGTCCGCTGCAGTCTGCACTGTCTGCTGTCTGAAATCTGCGAACAGAGACGGAATTTGCGCGTGTCACCGGTCTGTAATCTGCGTGCAGAGAAGTGTGCCAGACTGCTGAAAGTGCCAGGTATAAATAGCCAAAAACCGGGGGAAAAGAGGGCGCCAAAAATAGCCAGGCGGCTGCATTAAATAGCCAGGTCGGACTGCCACGTGGCAATCCGACTGTGCAGTCCGACTGCATGCAGTCCGACTGCACCAGGCTGAAACCTCCTGCCTGGCTGTGATCTCTCTAACACCCCCTCTCAGAGCCTAGGCAGGGCAGAAGCCTGAGGGATCTGGAATGTCTCCGAAGTAGAGCCTGAGGAAGCGCCTTCGTAAACAAATCCGCAAGATTGTCCTCCGTCTTGTAGTACTCCACAATGATGGTCTCATCCAGAAGCTTTTCTTGGATGAAGTGGTACTGGATCTCTATGTGCTTCGTCCGGGCATGAAAAACAGGGTTCCTTGCCAAGGCAATGCAACTCTCATTGTCACATCGCAGCAACGTAGGACGAGTTTGGGGGCACCCAAGCTCCTCCAATAATCTCCGAAGCCACACAACCTCGCAGGTAGTGGAAGACGCGGCCCAATACTCTGCCTCAGTAGACGAAAGGGCTACCGTGGGCTGCTTCTTGCTACTCCATGAAATAACACCTGCACCCAAAGTAAAACAGTAACCTGTAGTAGACCGCCTGTGGTCCACATCACCGGCCCAATCCGAGTCGCTCTAACCTGCAAGTACAAGATCTGACCCATCTGTCCCTGCGGGGTAATGAATCCCTAAATCAGACGTCCCCCTCAAATACCGAAGTATCCTCTGAGCAGCTTGCCAATGCACCATCTTAGGTTCACTTATGAACCCTGCCAAGAGCCCAACAGCAAAACATAGATCAACCCTCGTGTTGAGAAGCCAAATCAAGGACCCAATCAACTGTCGATAGCGGGACGCATCCGCCAAAGGAGAAGCGGAATGGGAAGTGGCCTTCCAGTTCGGATCCATAGGAGTAGATAGGGCCCGATAATCCTCCATCTCAAAAGACACCAAGAGCTCTTGTACATATCTCTGTTGAGAGATAAAGATCCCCCTCTGAGACTGATAAATCTCATGGCCCAGAAAGAAATGGAGTAGACCCAAGTCCGTCATCTCGAACGTCCGATGTAAAGCTGACTTCGTCTCTTGGACCTGCTGTGCATCATCACCTGTTACAATCAAATCATCAACATATAAGACAAACAGCACACAACCATCCTCGGAAGTGTGAACATACAGCTGCGGATCGGCCTTGGACCGCCGATATCCCAACTGAGATTGGAGGAACGAATCAATCTTCTCGTTCCATGCACGCGGAGCCTGCTTGAGGCCATACAAGGCCTTCTTCAACCTGTAGACTTTCCCATCTAAAGATCCAAAGCCAGGAGGCTGCTCAACATAGATCTCCTCCTTCAATTCACCATTGAGGAAGGCCGACTTCACATCCAACTGATAAACAGGCCATCTCCTATGGCCAGCCAAAGAAAGAACAGCTCTAATGGTCGCCATTCGAGCTGTGGGGGCAAAAGTGTCATGACAGTCAATCCCTGGGCGCTGTGCAAAACCTTTAGCAACAAGGCGAGCCTTGTGCTTATCCAAAGTACCATCGCTTAGGTATTTGGTCTTGAAGACCCACTTGACTCCAATCACCTTCTTCTTCGGGGGGCGAGGCACGAGTGACCAAGTGCCATTCCTCTCAATAGCCTCCAACTCGGCTTCCATAGCTTTCTTCCATGGTGCGGACTGTAAAGCCTTCTTCACGGAGGTGGGCTCTCGATCCTGCATAACACGGGTCATCAGATAATAGTTGGAGCAAACAAGCTCCGTAGAATGTGCCTGGTGCCTTCGTGACCGCCGCGGACCATCCTGCGGTCCCCACTCCTCAGGAACCCCCTCGATCCCTGAATCACGGAGTGTGTCACGTGCCTAGCGAGGAGGAGGCCGAACCTCCCCTCGTCTTTCTCCAATAGCAGAAGACTCTGGAATATCTACCGGCGGTAACTCCTCAAAGGTGTCTGGTGGAACAGTAGACTCTGTGTCAGAAACAGAATCATAATCAAAAGGCACGGGCTCCAGTGGAACTGTCGAAGGAGCCCAACTCTCCCCTGGATCTCCAAGAACGGGATGCTCCTCACCCGTTGAAGTAGCCGGAACCTCCACAAACCGCACATCACGGCTAGTGTACATATCCCGCTTGACGGGATCATACAGTCGGTAGCCTTGGGACTTGGAGCTATAGCCAACAAATACCTGTTTTCGGGAAATAGCTTCAAATTTATCACGGTGAGCCTTGGGAATGTGAACATAGGCATCACACCCAAAGACTCGAAAGTAAGAAACATCTGGCTTCATCCCAAAATAAGCCTCAAATGGGGTCATCCCTGCCACGGCCGAAGTAGGGGATCGATTAAGGATGTGGACTGCAGTAGCCACAGCCTCGGCCCACAGAACCTGAGGGGTCTGTCGATGCTCCATCATGGTGCGCGCCATCTCGATCACACTGCGGTTCTTCTGTTCAAGAATACCATTTTCTTGAGGAGTGTTGGTATTGGCAAACTCCTGGTGAATTCCTCTATCTGCACAAAACCGAGCAAACTCATTAGAAACAAATTCACCTCCCTTGTCGGATCGCAAGGTCTTCAACTTCCGGCCTGATCGGTTCTCCTAAAAGAGAAGCCAATCCTTGAAGTGCGAGAAAGCTTTTGACTTTAGTGCCAAAAAATAGGTCCATGTCATCCTGCTGTAGTCATCCATGATCAACATGAAGTACGAGCTCCCACGCAGGGACTTATTCCTCATAGGGCCACATAGATCTGTAGATACTAGCTTCATCGTTGAAGTAGACCGCTGCGAAGCTGTGTGGGGAATGGCATCCCTATGCTGCTTCCCCCGTATGTAGGAGACACATGGCTGCTGGCTCACCACTATATCCGGCAACCCTCGAACAAGCTGTCCACGTGACGCCCTCCGAAGATAGTCATAGTTCAGATGACCAAACCGAGCATGCCATAACTCGGACTGTGACTGAGAGGTAAGAAGAAGAGTAGAGAGGGTGGTGGAAGACTTTAGTTTGTAAATGCCGTTCTCCTCATATCCGGATGAGAGAACCTTCCTTGATCCACGATCAAGGACTCGCACCGTCGTACTGTCAAACTCCACCAGAAGACCAAGGGAGCAAATCTTATGAACTGAAAGGAGATGGTACCCTAATCCTGGTACATGCAAAACCTCTGAGGTATGGGTACCACCTCGTCCATCCGGAATAAGCTGCATCTTACCCCGACCTGCAACAGAAACTGAAGAGCTGTCTCCAATGAGAATCTGCCCACGCGAGGGTCGCAATTGGGCAACACCATCTGATGAAGGAGTCATGTGCCGTGAGGCACCTGACATGCCCGGCCACCTCCACCTCCAACCACCACCACCCCCACCAATGAACCCGCCGACCATGGTGATCATGAACAAGCCCAGACACCATACACCAGGAGTCACGCCCAACATACAAGCCATCCTGCAGCCTGCCACACACAGATGCAGCGCAGGCACCAACCGTTGCCTCGGGCGTCACCAACTCTCCATGGGCCTCTCCACAATGGCACATGTGGAGTCTTTGTCCTTGTCCTTGTCCTTGTCCTTCTTGGACTTGTTATCCCCCTTCTTCTTCTTTTGGTCCTTCCCCTTCTTCTGAGAGGCTTGACCTGTCAGCGCCTCCGACTTGGAAGCATTCTGTCCCTTTAGCTGTTCCTCTTGGTCCAAGACCATAGGAATCAACTCTTCCCACCAAAGAGTAGACTCTCGCCCCAAAGCAATAAGGGCAGAGTAAAATGTACCGAATCGTGGCTGTAACTGGGACAATAGTGTGATCGCCATGTCTTCGGAGGAAATCGGCTTCCCCGCATTCTGAACCTGCATCTGTAGTTGCCTTAGCTTGTTAATGTGTTCCCGTAGCAAAGAAGACTTATTTACGGACAAGGTCCGCATCTGTACCTCCAAAGAAACTCGCTTCATTAGGGTCATCCGATTGTACATCTGATCAAGCTCCAGCCATATCTCCCGAGCCACCGTCAAGTGCTCGATGTGAGCGATCACGGCTGTAGTGCATGATAGAAAGAGAAAGGATCGAATCCTGGCATTCAGTTTGGCCCAATGAGACTGGGCCTTGGCCAACTCCGCACAAGCATCGGAAGAGAGTTTGGACTCATCTCTTACCGAGGGCCGGTCAATCTCCTCCTGTACCAACTCCGCCAAATCATAGGACTCAAGAATGGCCAACATCATGACGCGCCAAATGCGGTAGTTGTCGCCGTCGAGCTTCTGATCTGTAGGAAGAGCCGGCAAGACAGGCACCTTCCGGTCCATAATCGCCTGGAACTCCAAGTCAATCTCTGTAGACATCTTCACCTGCAATGCCTTCACAAACGCAAAAGCAGCCCCCTCTGACTGGGAATACTCAGCCTGCTAAGGCTCTTCCGCGTCCTGAACCTTCTTCACCTGCCGGAGGCGATGAAAAAGCAAAACCTGCACTTGTAGGCTGAAAACTCAAACTTCCTCCGCGTCAAACAGCAGTAAACAGCAGCAAATCCACCACCTGTACTCCTTTCCTGTGCGCCCACACTCGTTTCAGCCTTGTTCCAAGGCGCAGCCCTCCTGTCTGCCCTTAACGCAAAAAACGCAAATTTGTGTCGCGATGGAAACTCCTCTTCAGGTTGATTCTGCGCTCAGTCAGCCCTCAAACACTGCTCTGATACCATGTCAGAGTGCAGCGGTGCGGAAGCGTAGGACTGAGAGAGAGAGAACACAGAGAGAGAAGAGAGAGAAAGAGACAGTGGACGATGAAGATCTGCTGTATAAAGAATGCTGAATACAAAGATATGCAGATATATACACGGGCGCAGTGCGCTGGACTGCGTGTCTCCACCTCGACGATGCAACCTGCTGTCCACCTCGAAGTCCGCTGCAGTCTGCACTGTCTGCTGTCTGAAATCTGCGAACAGAGACGGAATCTGCGCGTGTCACCGGTCTGTAATCTGTGTGCAGAGAAGTGTGCCAGACTGCTGAAAGTGCCAGGTATAAATAGCCAAAAACCGGGGGAAAAGAGGGCGCCAAAAATAGCCAGGCGGCTGCATTAAATGCAGCCGACTGGCTGCTGCAGGTCGGACTGCCACGTGGCAGTCCGACTGTGCAGTCCGACTGCATGCAGTCCGACTGCATGCAGTCCGACTGCACCAGGCTGAAACCTCTTGCCTAGCTGTGATCTCTCTAACAATTATGCTGTATAAGAGTGCAGAAATATACATGGGGGTAGAGGAAATATCTGCGGGTGTCTCCGACTTGATGACCTCAATCTCTGCTAGCCCGAGCACAGTCTGTCTCAGCCAATAGATCTCAAGAGCAGAATTTGAATAATGAATATTGGAGTGTGCCACAACCTGGCTATAAATAGCCAAAAATAGAAAATCCCCAGCACTAGGTCGGTTTCATTGAATGCAGCCGGTTGTAGTAAAACTGTTGTCCGATTGACATGGCATCCTGCGTTGTCCATACGTTGTTGACGTGTCATCTGTACTCTGCCGTATGTTTATGCTGTTGAATCAAACCCTAACTGTGTAGAAACCTTGACACAGTCTATCCAGGGAATGACTCTACCTCTAACACCCCCTCTCAGATCGCGGACGAGGCATCAGATTGAGGGATCTGGAATGCTGACGAAGTAAAGCTTGGGGAAGTGCCTTCGTGAACAAATGTGCAAGATTATCCTCTGTCTTACAGTACTCCACATCAATTGTTCCATCCAGAAGCTTCTTCCGAATGAAGTGATACTGGATCTCAATGTGCTTTGTCCAGGCATGGAATACAGGATTCCGCACCAAGGCAATGCAACTCTTGTTGTTGCACCGCAAAAGAGTAGGACGAGTTTGGGGGTAGCTAAGCTCCTCCAACAATCTCCGAAGCTACACAACCTCACATGTGGTGGAAGATGCAACCCGATACTCCGTCTCAGTAGAAGAAAGGGCTACCGATGGTTGCTTCTTGCTACTTCACGAGATAACACTTGTACCCAAGGTAAAACAGTAGCTTGTAGTAGACCGTCGGTGGTCCACATCACCAGCAAGAGCAACCTGCCAATGCACTTGTTTGGGTTCAGCCATGAACCCAGCCAAAAGACCCACAATAAAACAAAGATCAACACGAGTGTCGAGAAGCCAAATCAAGGATCCAATCAATTGACGGTAGCGAGAAGCATTTGTCACGGGAGAATCTGAGTGTGAAGTGGCCTTCCAGTTCGGATCCATAGGAGTAGTAATGGGCCAATAAGTCTCCATCTCAAAAGTCACCAAGAGCTCCTGTAGATATCTCTGCTGAGAGATGTAAATCCCCCTCTGAGGCTGATAAATCTCGTGACCCAAGAAGAAATGAAGGAGTCCCAAATCCATCATCTCGAATGTCTGCTGTAAAGTTGTATTGGTCTCTTGGACCTTCTGTGCATGATGCTCTGTCAGAATCAAATCATCAACATACAACACAAACAACACACAACCAACCTTGGAAGTGTGCACATAAAGTTGCGGATTGGCCTTGGAGCGCCGACATCCCAACTTTGACTGAAGAAACGAGTCAATCTTCTCGTTCCATGTACGTGGAGCTTGCTTGAGGCCATACAAGGCCTTCTTCAACTTGCAAACTTTCCCATCTGAGGATCCAAAGCTAGGAGGCTACTCAACATAGATCTTCTCTTGCAAGTCACCATTCAAAAAGGCTGACTTCACATCCAATTGATAGACATGCCATCTTCTATGTCCAGCCAAGGCAAGAACAGCTCGAATAGTCGCCATACAAGTAGTGGGGGCAAAAGTATCATGAAAATCAATGCTTGGGCACTGAGCAAAACCTTTAGCAACAAGGCGAGCCTTGTGCTTGTCCAAAGAACCATCGCTAAGATACTTGGTCTTGAAGACCCACTTGACACCAATCCCCTTCTTGTGAGAGGGACGAGGCACAAGAGACCAAGTGCCATTTCTCTCAATAGCCCCCAACTCGGTTTCCATAGCCTTCTGCCAATGGTCAGACTGCAAAGCCTCCTTTACTGAAGTGGGCTCACGATCTTGCATAACACGGGTCATCAAACAATAGTTGGAGCAAACAAGCTTCGAAGAATGTGCCTGAGTCCTCCGTGACCTCCGCGGTCCATCCTGTGGTGCCCACTTCTTAGGGACCCCCTTGGTCCTTGAATCTTGGAGTGTGTCACGGGCCCAACGAGGAGGAGGCCGGACCTCTCCCTCGTCGCTCTCTATCTATTGAAGACTCGGGAACATCCACCAGTGGAAGCTTCTCGAGGGTGGCCGGTGGAAGTGAAGACTCTGAATCAGAAGAAGAATCGCCATCAAAAGACTCTGGCTCCAAAGGAACTGTCTCGGGAGCCCAACTCTCCTTTGGATCTCCAAGAACGGGGTGTTCCTTGCCCCCCTCTGTGGCCAGAACTTCCACGAATTGCACATCTCGGCTCGTGTAGACATCCCACTTGAGGGGATCAAACAGACGATAACCTTGGAACTAGGAGCTGTAGCTAACAAAAATGTGTTGTTGGGAAGGCGCCTCAAACTTGTCACGTTGCGTCTTTGGGATGTACACATAAGCGTCACACCCAAAGATCCTGAAATAAGAGATATCAGGCTTAGTCCGAAAGTAGTCTCAAAAGGTGTCATCCTGTCAACGGCCGAAGTGGGAGATCGATTGAGGATGTGAACTGCGGTAGCCACTGCCTTGGTCCACAAAAACTGAGGTGTCTATCGGTGCTCCATCATGGTGCGCGCCATCTCGATCACACTTTGGTTCTTCCTCTCCAAAATGCCATTCTCTTGGGGAGTATTGGTGTTAGCAAACTCTTGGTGAATACCCCTATCTGCACAAAAACGAGCAAACTCATTAGACGTAAATTCACCTCCCTTGTCTGAATGCAAGGTCTTCAGTCGCTAGCCAGAATGGTTCTCTTCAAAGAGAAGCCAATCCTTGAAGTGAGAGAAAACCTCCGACCTCAAAGTCAAGAAATAGGCCCAAGTCATCTTGTTGTAGTCATCTACGATCAACATGAAGTACAAGCTCCCCTTCAGGGACTTGGTCCTCATCGGGCCACAAAGATCCGTAGATACAAGCTCCATGGGTGAAGTAGACCGTCTCGAAGCTTTGTTGGGAATTGCATCCCGATGCGATTTCCCACGAATGCAGGAGACACATGGCTGATGGCTCACCACTATATCCAGCAAACCTCGGACAAATAATCCTTACGACGCCTTCTGAAGGTACTCATAGTTCAAATGGCCAAACCGAGCATGCCAAGGTTCGGATTGTGTCCGAGAGGTAAGAAGAAGAGAGATAAGAGCTATGGAAGACTTCAGCTTGTAGATGCCATCCTCCTCATACCCTGTAGAGAACCTTCCTCGATCCACGATTAAGGACTCGAACAATATCACTGTTAAACTCCACCAAGAGACCAAGAGCACAAATCTTATGGACCGAAAGCAAATGATACCCCAAGCCTGGCACATGCAACACCTCGGAATTGTGGGTATCACCACATCCATCTGGAATAACTTGTATCTCACCCCGCGTAGCAGTAGACACAGAAGAGCTGTTTCCAATGAGAATTTGCCCACGCGAAGGTCGCAAATGGGCAACATCATTGGAAGGAGTCATGTGCCGTGAGGCACCACTGTCCACGATCCGCTCATGAGCCTGGGGAGCTGCCATTGCAGCATCGGAAGTCATCGGTGTAGAGTCCTCAATGACTGCTAAGTGTAGAAAAGCAGTTGCTGAGGGTGCAGCCACCGCTCTAGAATCCTTGGTGTCCTTCTTGTCTTTGTCGGGGCAATCCTTCTTCGAGTGACCGGTCTTACCACAAATATGGCAAGTCGATTCCTTCTCCTTGTCCTTCTTGGATTTGTTGTCCTCATTCTTCTTCTTTTGGTCCTTCCCCTTCTTTTGAGAGGCTTGATCAACCAAAGCCTTTGATTTGGAAGCATTTTGTCCCTTCAATTGTTCCTCTTGGTCCAAGACCATAGGAACTAACTCTTTCCACCGAAGAGTCGACTCCTGTCTTGATGCAATAAGAGTGGAATAAAAGGTACCAAATTGTGGCGGCAACTAGGACAGTAAAGTGATCGCCATGTCTTCGGAGAAAATAGGCTTCCTTCCCCGCATTTTGAACCTGCATTTGAAGCTACCGAAGCTTGTTGATGTGTTCCTGAAGCTAAGAAGACTTATTTAAGGACAAGGTCCGCATCTGCACCTCCAAAGAAACCCTCTTCATCAAGGTCATCCGGTTGTACATCTGGTCGAGTTCCAGCCAGATCTCTCGAGCTACCGTCAAGTGCTCGATGTGACCTATCACGGTTGTGGTGCAAGACAAAAACAGAAAAGATCGAATCTTGGCTTTCAGTTTGTCCCAATGACACTGGGCCTTGGTCAACTCCGCACGAGCATTGGAAGAGAGTTTGGACTCATCCCTCACTGAGGGCTTGTTAATCTCTTTCATCACTAGTTCCGCCAAATCATAAGACTCCAAAATGGCCAACATCATCACCCGCCAGATGTGATAATTGTCACCATCAAGCTTTGATTTGATGGAAGAGCTGGTAGAACAGGCACCTTCCTGTCCATTATCGCCTGGAATTCCAAATCAGTCTCTGTAGACATGTTAACTTGCAATGCCTGCTCAAACGCAAAATCAATCCCCTTTGACTGTGGAAACGCAACCTTCTAGGGCTGGTTCTTCTGCCGTCCAAACCTTCTTCACCCCGCCGGAGGCAATGAAAAGGTAAAATCTGCAATGGAAGGCCTCAAACGCAGCCTTCCTCCCCTTCGAACAGCAATAACCTGTAGCAAATTCACCGATTGGACTCCTTTCCCACACTCCCACGCTCGCTTTGGCCTTGATCCGATGCGCAGCCCTCTCGCTCGCCCTCGAATCCTAGAAACACAGCCTTGTGTCACGCTGAAATCTCCTCTTTAGTTAGGTTTAGCCCTCAATTAGTCCATCTTCACTACTCTGATACCATGTCAGAGTGCAACGATGCAGAAGCGTAGGACAAAGACTGAGAGAGAGTGAACACAGAGAGAAGAGAGAGAGAAAAGGAGTGTAAACGCAGAAAATCTGTAGTGTAGTATGATGTATAAGAGTGCAGAAATATACACGGGGGCAGAGGAAATATCGACGTGTGTCTCCGACTTGATGACCTTGATCTCTGTCAGCCCAAGCATAGTCTGTCTCAACCCCAACAGATCTCAAGATCAGAATCTGAATAATGAATACTAGAGAATGCCACAACCTGGCTATAAATAGCCAAAAATAGGCAATCCCCAACACCAGGTTGGCTGCATTAAATGCAGCCGACTGCAGTAAAACTGCTGTCCGACTGTGCCACGTGGCATGTTGCCATACTGTTGACATGGCATCGTGCGCTGTCTGTACGTTGCTGACGTGTCATTTGCACTCTGTCGTATGCTGTATATTGTTGAATCAAACCCTAAGTGTGCAAAAACCCTAACACAGCATGTCCAGGGAATGACTCTACCTCTAACAGTACTACCCCTCCTCGATGTTGGAGGGCGTCAAATGACCATGCCCCTGCCACCATCTACTCAAACTCTTCTGTACGTTGCTGACGTGTCATTTGCACTCTGTCGTATGCTGTATATTGTTGAATCAAACCCTAAGTGTGCAAAAACCCTAACACAGCATGTCCAGGGAATGACTCTACCTCTAATAGTACTACCCCTCCTCGTTGTTGGAGGGTATCAAATGACCATGCCCCTGCCACTATCTACTCAAACTCCTTGCCCATGAGCACACTGACTGTGAGTGTTACGGGTATTTGCTGCTATAAGCTCTCTATAGAGCTCTACAAAATCCTCTCCTCCTCCTCCTCGTCCACCTCCTAATGTACACTTAGAAGAGTGTCACCTGTCAACTTGAATGTATCAACATTCACCTACACGATGCAGTGATGCACGTAAGATTGTAAGTATTGAAGTCTAAATTGTAAAGTATAAACTTCAACGTTCAAAGTTCAAAACAACAAATTTTAAATTTTTTGGTTAAGCGTTTAAACTTTACTTGCTTCGGACTATCCATGTTCATTATAGCCCTCATCATGCGCAAGTTAGTGCAGCAATAGACTAGCCCCTCTAACTGTTGTGTGCTAAGCCAATTGCAAATCTTTGTGTGAATGAGAGAATAGGCACTCAAGTTTCTCTCACATGCACCCGAAGAGCTATCCTGGGCAAGGACCCTCATGGCTAAGGGTTGAAGGGTCTTTAATGCATTTCCAAAGTTTTGCCACCAAAATAAAGGCTACATAAGTGATTCTCTCCTCCAACAAGTGGGAGAAGCAAAAGCCACATGCCCTCTTTGATCTGCATAGCATCCTAGCTTCTCCAGCACTGCATTGTGGTCATCCACAGGGACCACACAAGTCAAATAAGCAAGCTGGTCCAAACGGAACTCTCTATCATCCATGACCGCCGGCGACTTGTAGGCCAGATGTACCAATACGGCAAAACATGGATGGGCATATGCATCCATGCCCATCTTCTCTTTGCTATGTGCACGTCGTGTCTCTGTGATTACTGTATAAGCACGTGCCTCCACCAATGCCGCTCTAAAGAAGTGAACGAGAAGGCCCATGGTGGACCCCTCACAATCACTCATACGTAACGCCCTATAAAAGGGAGTCGTGACAATGATAACGGTATGGACTTTTTGCCAAAATTGCTCATTAAGGCACAAGTGTTGCATGGTTTTAGCCTCCTTTGTCTCATGCTCATCCCACTCATTCCATAGAATGGACACCATTGTTTAGTGCAAGGTGAACTGCACCTCGTAAAGGCGCTCCAACAATAACGACATGTAAGCAAAGTGAGTTGAAGAAGGCTTCTTCAACTCTAGTGTGTTATGCTCACGATACATCGCAAGCACCTTTACCTTTACCGTGAAGAAGGTGACAATTGATGTAGCTTTGCGGACTACCCTCTTCACCCACTTGAGCTTCCCAATGTCCTCCATGAGCAAGTCCAAACAATCACTTGCACATGGAGTCCACACAATCGAGGGAAACTCGGCCTCAAGCAAGCGGTCCGTGTGCCTACAATTCGATGCATTGTTGGTAACAACTTGGACCACATTCGAGGGGCCCACCTACAACCACAATTTATAAATTGTAAGTATACTAACAATACTTGGAGGTGAAAGAGAGAGAGAGAGAGAGAGAGAGAGAGAGAGAGAGAGAGAGAGTTGAGCCTTTTATGAAAAAAGAGAGAGTTGAGCCTTTTAAGTTTCAACTTGCAAGATTCAGGAATAAACAGAGATGGGGGTTGGGTGTCGGGGAGAAAGAGAGAATTGAGATAGATATTAGAGAGAAATTAGAATAGGGAGATAGATAGTTATGCATAAATCAATTATCATAATGAAAGAAAGTGAAACAAATTTAAAAGGCAATGTATACCTCAATGATAGCTTGTCGAATGTGACAGTAGATGAATGCACCTGTCGTTTTCCTTCCCTTCTTGCAAGTATCTATGGCCCGCAAAAAGTAAGTGCCGAGTGGACATGAGATGAGAAAGTTGATGATGCTCCGTTTCTTATGATTACTCCATCTGTCGGTGAGAATGGAGCAACCATATTTCATCCATGCGGTTGGAATAGGATCAAGGGCTCTATCAATCCTCTCCTTCTCTTCATCGATCCTTTTCATCCTCATGTCGTTGTATGTGACACTGGTCCACATCCTTCACATGGACCCACATTGGCGATGGCTTTTACCAGCTTTTTCCATTGCTCTTGCTTTAGAACATTGAATGCAAGATTGCACTCAATCACTATGCGTGCAATTTCAATGTCCACAAGTCGTTGCCTTTCTCTAAGAAAGGCAACCGATCCATGCACATGATTGGGAGCTTGAAAGAGAGAGAGAGTTGTCTCTTTGGCACCACATGAGCCTCCACTCTTTGTCTTTTACCGAAGTCGGATGCGGATGTGGAGCCCCCACCACCAATGGTAGAGGCCTCTCCCGCATCTGTTGAAGAAAAGCCCACACTCGATACTTCCTCGTTAGTAGGCATAGGAGTTGGTGCCGATAAGCCACTTCCTCCTCCTCTTGTGGATTCCCCTCTCATCTTGGCGAGAATCTCCTCCGCGATGTTTTGAGGGATCTCCTTGCATGGAGCAACTTGCCCCCCCCCGTCTTGGAAAGATGTTGGAGAAGCTAAGTTGTGTTGGGAATAAAGGCCCTCGTGCCTTTTAAATGTGCTTGGGTGTGAACACACCCTTAGCCCTTGTACTTTCACACACACACACACACACACACACACACACACACATATATCTATCTATCTATCTATCTATCTAAAAACCTAAAGTGGTACACTCATCATTGTACCCACAAATTGTGCTCACTCACTACTCTCACTCTTTCTCTCCTGCTAGCAAGCACTGAGTGTCTCGATCCTCGCACTTTCCGTCACTACAAACTGGTATCAAAGCGCAGATTTTGTGAGCTTCCTGAGACCATGGCACAAGCTGCTCGAGCCACAAGGCTCGTTCAGCACATGTGCTGCTGAAGACCAGCAGTTGGGCGATGGGGCAGCAGTCAGCTGACCAGCAAGTGTGTGGCAGTGGTGCGACGGGCTGGGCGAGCAGGCAACGGCCTGACAACCAAGCGACAAGTTACAACCAGTCGAGCAGGGGAGCAGGCGTGCAGCATCACGCAGCGGGGTGCTGTTCAGCATGACGACGGCAGCTAGGCGTCAACGGGGTGACCGGCAGCTAGGCGTCAGACGGGGCAACCAGCAGGGTGGCAACAGACGGGACCAGTGGGGCTCGCGGGCAGGCGACTGACGGGTCAACGGACCCGTCATCCAATTTTTTTTTCCCTTCAAATTTTCTGAAATTCCTCTTCCCCTACCGAGGGTTCATGCGTGGAGACACAACTTCCAATTTTTTTGTGCAATCTAGGCCTAGAAATTTGGGGCTTTTCCAAATTGAGTGCTGTTCGTGCAAAATGAGGCATCTGCATTAGGTTGCAGACATTGTGCGCATTTGAATTGGGGATTTTGCCAAAATTATTGAAATTTTGCTCATTTGAGTGAAATTTCTCAACATTGGACCCATAAAATTTGGGGCTTTTATCGTATTGGTGAAATTTTGTTCAATTGAGTTAGATTGGTTGACATTGGTGCACATTTGGACCCGAGAAATTTGGGGCTTTTGCAAAATCTTGTGAAATTTTGCTAAATTTGCCTGTTTATGCTTTTGGGAACATGTATTATTGCAATCGGGACAGATCGGTCAGTGAAATTTGGGGGTTTTGCTGAAATTGCTCTATTTTGGCAAAATTGGCCTATTCTATGTATGTCAGAGACAGTTCAGATGTATGGTTAATGCTTTGAGCACAAAAATTTTGGGGTTTTTGACCATGGGTGTCAAATTTTATGCCCATGGGTACATGTAGAACAGAAATTGCAGCTAAAATTTGGGACTTCTCATGTAATGTGATGTATTTGCCCTTGGAATAGCTGTAATCAGTTGTGGAATGCTGTAGCACATGGTTTGGTGCTTCTGAAAATTTACTTACAGATCTGAAATTTCTGCTTCTATGTGGTCATTTACTGCTGGTTGGTACTTGTTTGTACCTTGGTCACTTGTGTGACAGTTTGGGCCTGCATTTGCTGAATTTTTTGGTCACATTTGGGCTGAAAATCATGAGCTGGCAGCAGTGACAGTAGTAATCTCATGCACATAAAGAAGCTTGAAGGAGCACATAACTTTGCAGTCTGGCAAAAACAATACTACAATATCCTATTGCAAAAGAAGCAGGCAAAGCTGATTAAGACCAAAGGGACAAAGCCTGTAAACATGGAACAGGAAGATTGGGACGAGTTAAATGAGCTTGCACGCTCAACCATCGAGCTATTGATTTCTGATGCCTTGCTGTTTAACATTGAAGGTTTGGATTCTGCATATGCTATTTGGACTCGATTGGAAGAACTGTATGCTCAGAAGAGTGCTGCAAGCAAAGTGTATTGGTTGAAAAAGCTTATGGATTTGCATATGAAAGAGAGTACAACAATGTCTATTCACTTGAGTGAGTTTAACTCCATTGTTAGCCAACTGGTTGCCTTGAAGTTCTTGATTAATAAAGAATTTAAGGCTACGTTCTTGCTTTGCAATCTTCCAGAGAGTTGGGATACATTCAGGACTGCTATGAGCAATTCTAATGCGATTCTTTTGTATCATGATGTAGAGAGTGCTCTACTCATGGAAGAAATGAATCGGTAGAACAATGCATCTAGTAAGTCTTGTAGTGCTTTATATACTAGGGAGAGATCATAGTAGAAAAGCAAATCTGATAGCAAGGGACGCAGTAAATCACGTGGCAAAGATGTTGAATGGCATCATTGTGGCAAGAAGGGTCACTTTAAATGTGATTGCTATAAATGGAAGAAAGAGAAAGGAAAGGGCAAGATGATAGATGATAGCAAGGAAGAGAAGAAAGAGAGTCAGCCTAAGAAAAGCAGTGTCAAGATTGAAGAGTTGAATGTAGTCACTCATGACAGTGACAATGGGAATGACCTGCTCTTTGTCTCTTCACACTTTGGTGCACATGCTTTACTTGCAGATACAGATAATGACGTGCATATTTGGATTCTCGATTTGGGTGCTTTCTTTCATGTTACCCCTCATCGTGAGTGGTTCTCTGCCTATATAGGGGGTAGACATGGTGTTGTCCATCTTGCGGACAACTATGTTTGTGACATTGCAGATATTGACAGTGTGCAATTGTAGTTTAAGCATGGTCTGTCTTCACACTTAAGCATACAGCGCATGTACCTCAGCTCAAGAAGAGCTTGATTAGCACAGGGCAACTAGATGAAGATGGATTTCATACCACCTTTGGTGATGGGAAATGGAAGATTTGTAAGGGATCTAGAGTGATTGTCAAAGGGTGTAAAAGTGATACCTTGTATCCTCTCCATGTATCTAGTGTGACAGAGATCATATTGTTGCCGTGACCGAGTAACCAAGTGTTTCTTTGTGGCATGGCCGGTTGGGACACACAAGTCAAACATGAATAAAAGTGCTTTCTCGTTTGGGTTACTTGCCTTGCCTTCGTTATGCTGATTTTGAGCATTGTGATCATTGTGATCATTGTGTTTATGGTAAACATGCACAGATGTCTCATAAAAAGTCTCTTTTACTGAAATCTTCTCCTCTAGAGTTAGTACATTCTCATGTATGTCAGATGCCATGATTATCTTTAGGGGGAGAGAAATATTTTGTTACCTTTGTTGATGATGCTACACGGAAGGTATGGGTTTACCCTATTCGTAGCAATGATGAAGTGCTTGACAAGTTTAAAAAATTCTTGGCATTGGTTGAAAATCAGACTGATAAGACACCCAAGTGTCTTTGCTCTGACAATGGTGGGGAATATGTGTCCAAGGCCTTTCAAGCATTTTATGACAGCAAAGAGATAAAGAGGGAGCTCACTGCCCCTCATAATCCACCCTAAAATGGTGTTGCAGAGCGTATGAATCGGACCATATAGGATAAGGTCCGTACAATGCTGTCTCATGCTGCATTACCCTATGGTTTTTGGGTAGAGGTTGTTATGACAGCTGTACATTTGATTAATCGGTCACCAAACAGGTCTTTGGGGGGGGGGGGGGGGGGGCAATTCCCTAAGAAGCGTGGTCAGGCAAGCCACCTTCATATGCTCACTTGAAAGTGTTTGGCTACGAGGCTTTTGTGTATATTCGTAAAGAAAAACGCAGCAAACTTGAGCCAAAGTCCTATAAATGCATTTTCCTAGGATATGGTGACGAGGGTGAAATGGGGTATAGATTATGGGATCCCGAGAAAAGGAAAGTAGTACGCAGCAATGATGTTATCTTTTGGGAAGATTGCATGCATAAATAGCCCGAAAGGACTGAGGAGGTCCGTAGGGTTGTATTCTGGGAAGAAATACCTTTTGGAAAGCAGAATGTGCCTACTGTACAGCAGCAAATACATGAACCTGCAAATGTTGAAAATAATGCTGGAAATGATCAGCCAGCTATCGCCTATGACAATGAGCCACTACATGTGCAGGAACAGCCAGAACAACAAGTTGTTAATGTTGATTTGCAGGCTGAAATGCCAAGACAGCAAGCTGAAAATGGAAATTTGCAAGAACTAGCAAACAATGATCATTGGGTTAGGAGATCATCTAGGGCTATTAGACAATTGATAGATTCATTCCTGGTGCAAACAATGTGGCTGATTATGTCATATTGACAGATTGTGGTGAACCGTCTTGCTTCAAGGAAGCAATGGACAGACAGGACAGCAAGAAACAGTATAAAGCCATGTTGTTAGAAATGGAATCTCTTGAGAAAAATGGCACTTGGGACTTGGTGCAGTTGTCTAAATGGCAGAAAACACTTTCATCCAAATGGGTTTACAAAATGAAGGTCACTTTTGGTTCCTCACCAAAGTACAAAGCAAGATTGGTTGCGAAGGGGTACAAGCTGGAACATGGAATTGACTTTGATGAGATATTCTCTCCTCCTATAGTCAAGATGACTATCTTGAGAACCATTTTGAGCTTGGTTGCAGCTAAAGATATGGAGCTCATACAGATGGATGTAAAGACTGCATTTTTACATGGTGATCTGCATGAAGACATATATATGCAGCAGCCTGAAGGGTTTGTTGAAAAAGGGAAAGAAAAGATGTTATGTAAACTCAAAAGGAGTTTGCATGGGTTGAAACAAGCACCAAGAGAATGGTATCATAAGTTTGATACATTTATGCAGTCTCAAGGCTTTCATAGAAGTCAAGTGGATCACTACTTGTACACCAAGAAGGCAGCAAATGGCAGCCTGATTATCTTGGTTTTGTATGTAGATGACATGCTGATTGTTGGCAGAGGGGTACTCATGCCTTGGACTCATTGAAGCAAAGTCTTCATGGTAGCTTTGACATGAAGCTCAAAAAAATGAGATTGATTGCAAAGAACGAAAATGAAAGCTCGCAAAAATAAAATCCCCAACATTTACTACTAGATACTAGTTATAGTTTTTCATTCTTGTTAAATGAATTTGTTTAGTATTTTTAGTGATTTTGATTGGTTGGGAAAGAATATTCTTGTCTTGGTGATGCAAATCACATTCTTGGCATGGGAATACTCAGAGATAAATCAAAAGGCTTACTCTATGTATCTCACTAGGAGTATATCTCCAAGGTTTTGCAGCCTTTCAATATGGAGGGGGGGAAAAAGATTGGGGTTCCATGGCCTCCATATGTGAAACTCAGTGCAGAGGACAACCCTAAATCTGATGATGAAAAGGCTCCATATGTGAAACTCAGGGCCAAGGACAGCCCTACATTTGATGATGAGAATGCTGAAATGGCCAAGATACCATATGCTTCAGCTGTTGGCAATTAGATATATGCCATGGTTGCTACACGTCCTGACATTGCCTTTTCAATGGGAGTCGTTTGCAAATACATGGCAAACCCTGGTAAAAAGCATTGGGAAGCAGTGAAAGGTATTATGAGATACCTCAAAGGCACAAAGGAGTTGTGCATTTGCTTTGGAAAGCAGAAGGCGTCTGTTGTTGGCTTTACGGATGCAGACTATGCTGGTCATGTGGATTGTAGAAAGTCCACTTCTGGGTATTCGTTTACCTTCATAGGAGGAGTAGTCTCTTGGATCTCTAGGCTACAAAAGTGTGTTGCATTGTCTACTACAGAGGTAGAGTATGCGGCTGTCAGTGAGGCATGCAAGGAGGCTTTATGGCTTTCATGTTTGGTGGGAGAGCTTGGCATTACAGAGTTACCTGTTTTCCATTGTGACAATCAGAGGGCTCTCATGCTAGCATGGAATCCTGTCTCTCATGCGAAGACGAAGCACATACAGGTGAAATACTACTTTATTAGAGATGTACTTGACATCAAGAGCATTGTGCTTGTCAAAGTGCATACAGATGATAATCTTGCAGACCTTCTCATGAAGGCTCTTTCAGCAGAGCGGTTTGTTTATCGTTGACAGATGATGGGAGTTGGATAGATATATGTATTTCAGCTTTGTATATACCTAGACTTAGCTGATTCTTTTCTCCTCTTAAGGCTCATTGCCTTTAGGTTGGAGGTTGTTGGGAATAAAGGCCCTCGTGCCTTTTAAATGTGCTCGTGTGTAAACACAACCGTAGCACTCGTACTTTCATATATATATCTATCTAAAAACCTAAAGTGGTACACTCGTCATTGTACTCACAAATCATTCTCACTCACTACTCTCACTCTCTATCTCTCCTGCTAGCAAGCACTAAGTGTCTCGATTCTTGCACTTTCCGTCACTACAAGTTGCACCACCACTTGTATAGCGCTTCCCCAATTCTTGCATGTGCAATGGTTGGAGTTGGACTTCTTTGTGTCTCTCTCCACATGGATTGCATGTAAATTGAAGGGCTCGTGCTTCTCACGAGTCATGGTGCCAATGATGGATAGAGAGGCCCGGGAGAGGGAGATGCTTGAGTCTCGACTCTTGAAACTTGAGTCTTGAAAGTTGAAAGAGAGGGAGAGACCCAAGGGTCGTAGTAAAGTTGAAAGAGTAAGAGTGAGAGAGAGGGGATGGGAGATGAGATTTGGGAATGACAAATGCTTTGATAGGGTGTGGGAAAGTGGGGATAGGAGATGAGGATGACAAATTACAAGTCCATTCAAGATCCAAGAGAGGAAGATGAGAATGGTAAATGCTTGTTGAATTGGTGTGGACGCATGGAGGAGAGGAGCACCTTTTGTAGATGAGAGAAGGGTCAAAGTTGAAGTAGTCAAAGAGGGTTGCCAGTTGGATGGAATCCAAGGAGGGCTGGGGGGGGGGAGTACATAGCTGAAAAAGGGGGTGGGATGAGGTATCCAAGGCTTTCCACCCCCCCAAAAAGTGTCACATAGGTAGGCGGAACGCGTCAGATTAAAGGACGTAGGACGCAGGACTCGAGACGCAGGACGTGGGACGCGTAGATACGGTGGCCAGAAAGGGGCCATTTCAACGTACGGATACGTATCATATGGTATTGTACAAATCGTATGGTGCGAATAGTATTGTACGACGTACGAAGATAACTATGGATATTTGATATCCAAAGGATTCCCACTAAAATAGAGGCTTGAACAAAGAGAGCCTCTTCTAGCATAGAGCGTTGGCAAAAGCAATTTCTCTTTGGTTGCTATAATTGGTGATTTCTTGTAAAAATGCTGTGTGTTGGTCCATATCCATTGCCTTTGGAGGGTAGGCATCTCTATTGGTTGCCAACTCCCGATCCATGAAAAGAGATGGAGATTTACAATCCCTCGGGATTGGGGTGTATGTGAAAGCACTCCTTCGGCGGTCAACGGGGAATTTACCGGATCAGAGCCCCTTTAGGCTTCCCTGAGCCTCCGGAGCCGTCCTACATAACAGGAGCACTTACCACTGGGCCCTTTGTCCTCTTAGGTGCTCGAGTGATAAAAAACCAAAAAACACCTACCTTGCTCAAGAGCATAGGATCCCCATCCGCAGGTGAGTTTTTCCACACTCCGCAGAGTATAAGGGAGCATTGGGTTGGGGACCCCAATGTCCCGAACCACCACAACCCACAACTCGTCCGGCTATGCAAGCCCAAGATGCAACAGGGCAGCAAAACTATGGACGGGTCGTTTCATCCACTTTTATCTTTTCTCGATCAAGTAAAGGATGTTATCATACCTTGGCGTGGCATCCAAAATATCAATACTACATTTAAAAAAATTTACATTTAGCGTTTCGATTTCTCTCAACTTTTCTTCCATATAACATGACACTCTCCGGCGAGTTACTGTCCTTGGATGTCTCTTCCAATCCTTGTTTATAACTTGTATGCCTTTGAAACATCTATAATTCCACTTTTGTTTTGTGAGATTACATGATACAAGTGTTTACCAAGCAACATTGAGAGAGAAATTATTATGTGACCAATGAGCAAGTGGATCCTCCCATATTAGGGTTTGGCTTATGGGACACAAACACTCTCTAGGAAAGTTTGGTAATAATTGAGTTGTGGGGCTGTAGTAAAGAGCTAATTAATATATGATGCATTTTTTAGCTCAACAGGTAGCAACAGGGACAAGGGAAAAAAAACCAGCAATAGTGGTAGAAGGCGATGGTAGACTTAAAGTAACAAAAAATAGCACCTCAGGAGCTAAAGGTAGATGTTTGATACCATAGTAGAAGTGGGTACAGTGATGGAAGAGTGTGAACCTATTGTAATAGACTGCACAACACAAGAGAGAAGAAAGAGACTGCAAAGAAAAGAAGAACACTGTAAAGAGAACTCAGAAGAATGCTTGGGAAATGGAATCCATATAAAGGCATTTATAGTATCAAAACAACGTGAGTCATTGGTTGCGTTGGCATTGGCACTGGCTTCCTCTCTCCAATAGGACCTGTTGTAGGTGTATGCATTGAGACAATTGAGGAGGTAGCCCCAGCTTATAAGTAGGCTATATCCTAAGAACAGGCCAATAAAATAATCAGGTTGGAAGTAGGCTATATCCTAAGAACAGGCCAATAAAATAATCAGGTTGGCCAAAATGAGCTTGGGTGGCTACTTACAAACATAAATAATGAGACACCAATAAGTCGGGCCAGGAACTTTACCTTCTTTGTTCTGGCAATGCATGATTGCCAAAGTTTCCTTGCTGGATATTGAAACAATGTGAGTTTGATGTAAACTGAGAGCAATATGCATGATTCCCAAAAGGCCTACAATATTTCTGTTCAAATGTGGATTTGAACATATGATTTAAGTTGAACGTGCGTAATCAAGATGCTGAAAGAGAAATTCTGAGCTGGTCCATTAGGCCGAGCATCAAACTGGTGGGACCTTGTGCAAATATGTAACTTAGCTTTGTAATCTACTAATTATCATCTGGTCTAAAAATCTAGATTTTGGTCTCGTGAAGTTACAAGGTGCTTTCTCACCTGGTCTTGTTTTATGTTATTGCAATCAGAGACAATATCATCACAATTGTTACCTTTGTCTTTATCACTCTTCATTGTCAGAAATTTTATTTGATAGTATAATGTCTACAATGTATACATTCAAGTAATCTTAGTGAGCATGCAAGTATCACTGCCTGTCCTGTGTGCTGGATCCATTGCCAACCTTTCCCCCACACCAGCCATGTAATCTGTGACTCAGTGTTAATATAAAAGATCTTAAGTTAATCATGATTAGTCTTTCCTATGCGTTGCTTGTTAAAATAAGGTTGAACATGCCATAAAGTTTCACCCTACATGGTTTTATTCCTTAACACAGAAAGTCAAATTTGACATGCAACTTTTCCACCTTTGATTATCTCATACTAAAATTATGAAAAATCCTCTCAGTTGACTTCTGATTGAGGTCAATTTTGCCTTGTATGTTAAAGCTTCTTATCACCATCCTCTAGACATTGGGCAAGTCACTCTGATCCAAATGCACATTGCTTTAGGGAGCAAGGCAGCAAACATGCTGATCTTTGGGTGGATGGAATTCATATCCTCCTAATACATCAACATTTTGTATCCTGCTAATACATGAAGATGGCAACGTTTGCATGCTGATGTTTGGATGGATAGAATTCGTGTCCTTTTAATACATCAACATGGCTCACACAACATTATGTAATTAGCATGACATCCTTCCACTTGTTGAGGATGGTAACATCGTTTACTAGGCTATTCGCTTATCAACTAGCCTGCAATGCTTGCTGCATAGTGTGCAAGCTGTTGGCTGCTTTGACAAATGAATTATGAAGCTGTGCTTGATTTGCATGCAAGACAATGTGGGACAATTTCAACAAGCAGTGCAAGGTCAAAAGAACGGATGGTTATTTTTACAGGATACTTATCAAAGCACACTATCAAAAACCATTACGATGCTCCTTGGTGGCCTTTCTCCTTGATGCTATCTTTTCTCGATCTGCTTTTTCAAAGGCAACCCTATTTGAGTAAATTATGTATGCTGAAGCTACCTTCATGTGTTATGGTCTATCACAGCACTTTTGTCTTGACAGTTGACACTAGGAGTGTTACTAAAATTTCTAACTTATTTGTATTTCATTGTTTCCTTGTATTGTCTATATTAAGATGCATTACCATGGAAATCTAATCTTTCAGGATCCTATCATAAGACCTTTGAGCGAGCTAGATTCCAGAAGTCTTCAAAGCCTCCTTTCAGATATACCTTTATGGGTCAAGAATCCAGATTATGAGAGGGTATGAATGGGTTCATATCTCCCTGGGTTCTGTTGTAGATTTTGTAAAGCTAGGTTTTGAGAATAATAATTTCTATTTTTGAATGTAGGTGGATTGGTTGAACAGCTTCATAGGGGAGTTATGGCCATATCTTGATAAGGCTAGTACTGGTTCAGTCCTTGTTACAGTTTTAAATTCAAAACAATAGTTGATTCCCATCTGAATATGTTAAATCAATGCTATACTATGTCATGCGATGTGCAGTTCTTGGGCAAAGTGACGATTTCATGCAATATTTATGGTTCATGATACAGGCTATCTGTAAGATAATCAAGGAAACAACCAAACCAATGATTGATCAATATAGTGCAAAATATAAGATCGACTCTGTGGATTTTGAATGTCTAACTCTAGGTTCATTGCCACCAGCATTTCATGGTAAAATCTTTACAGTCTCCACGAAAACCTTTTTCAATTTTGTATCTGCTGCTTTTTAACAAGACGCTTGTTAGACTATGTCCTAGGGATATTAGTAACAAAATACTGCCAAAAAGATAGTACCTTACTTTTCTGGTTTTTGCATGTAACAATGGTTTAATCTCTCTTTGTTGCTCCAAGTAAGACAGTTAAAGCTAGACAATCAGGTGTCTGATTTTTGTCTGTGTCAGTATTTAATTGTCTCTTTGTTGCTTTCAACCCACGCACTTAAAGCTAGATGATCTTCCTCAGACACTTAAAGCTAGACGATCTTCCTCAGTAGCCGTATAAAAGATAATGTGCAGACCGGAAACAAATGCTTAATGCCATGCAGTCTTTTTTCTATTCACAATAACAAGGGTTATTAGGTTGTTTGAAGTCGAAGCATTCTGCGCAAGGCCATTGATAGCTAGAATAAATTCATTAATCCAGTCAAAACTTCTTTTAGAAACTGTATTAAAACAATGGCACTTTCCTTCTTGAATTACTCTGCACAATTTGGACAGTGTCAGAGAGACCTCAGGATACTTTCTTGGCTTGGGATGGAGAGATGATTCTCACAAGGGTGCTACTTCAACGTTAGCAAGTGGTTATGTCCAGTCATAGCTATCAGGATTTCTAGAGACTTGATGATTCTTACGCACATGTGAAGAATTCCACTTAAGAATACGGATTGATGGGCTATTGATGAAGTGAGAATTGGACCGGTAGGCATTAAAGGTCTCCTCAAGAGGTGTGCAAAACCAACTCCCAATCGTGGTTCCTTCTTAATGAAACAATCTTGTCTTTATGGCATGCCAACACTTACAATGTCTAGAACCCCTTGAACTGGACTCCAGTCTCTCCACGAGCACATTGTCTAAACTGTGAATTTCATGCTTTTCCCATTGCTGTTGAACCTTCTTGGATATGAAAGAGTCTCGTACAAAATAGTATGCTTAACAATATTTACATACAGTTTACATCTATAGGCACATAAAAGACAAGGAGACAAGCTCAAGGTTGAAGAGTTACAGACCTTTATGAGGCTTCAAGTCAAAACTTGTAAAATGGCTCAGCATATGCACAATAGAAAGGGTCACAAAATGTGGTCAATAAGGAGTCTTGTATTATTCAAAGAAAGATCAACATAGACACGTCTCCTAACTATACCCTTGTGATGCATCAAATGTGAGGGTTCTCGCAAAGTATGGAGATCACTTGTAGAGTCATTGCTTGAGAACACCCCTTAACATACAAGGGATTTTGGCTCCTTACCAAAGCATCCCTACAAAGCCACAAAAGGGGAGGGAGGAGTATCCTTTGTCTTGACAAACAATAGTGTGAAGCGGGAAATTGAGAGATTTTGTTATAACATGATAGAAAAAGAATTTTTATCCTTCTATTAATTTGTATGTTTCATAATTTGTTGTATTTATTTCCTTTGTAACTACTAGATATATATAAAAGTGCAAAATATTTCGCCACTAATGAGTTGTCCTCACAAGTTATGGTGGACCCACACAATGGATTAGAAGAGAGATATAATAAAATTCCTCAAACCAGCCTTCCTTCTCTGAAAGGGTGGTAAATAGAAGAGAGAGAGAATACAATTCCTCAAACCAGCCTTGCTTCTCTGAAAGGGTGGTAAATAACCTGATTAAGCAGTGATTACAACAAGCTAATAAATACACAAAATTGACATTTGACCTTTACCAATCAATCTTGGACAACTGACATTGGATTGGCCCCAACAATTGGTGTCCCTTGCAATATATATCTATTTCGTATTGCTGCCTCCACTTCCTGAATGGCTGCCACCACCTTCAACTAGCCCCAAACAGCGTTCTCTCAGCTTGCATGGGCAAGTTTGCTAAGTGCCGGCCTTCAAAAGCAATTTTCAGCATTAATTAATTAATTTTCAGAAATAAAATTTTGAGAATCAACTAATTATCCATTTGACCCTTTCCATTAATTGATGTGTTGATCCCTTCGCAGTTTTAAGTTGTTTCCAACATTAGTTGGCCTTAGACTAGCATTAATTTTTTAATTGATAATACCTAGTCCTAATGTCACCATAGGAGATTTTGAAGGCCGATTTAATGCCCTAGGCCCAAACCGATACTAGGCATCCACAAGTATCCATCCAATATAACTTAACACAAATTTTGCCATTGTCATGCATTGCACACTTAGGATACTTCGGTTGTCACTGTGACTTAATTGACTTGCACTTCACATGTGTGCCTCACATGTGCACAACTTGATAATGCCAATGCACTCAGGGTTCATGAGGTAAGAAATAGGCTGAGGCTTAGCCATACCAAACTTCGAAAGTAACTCGGAGATGTAGTTGTGTTGGGAAATAAAAATGCCATGTGCCATTTGATAAATCTCCAAACAAAGAAAGAAGTATAGAATCCCAAGATCCGTCATGTCAAACTCTTGTCGCAAATTGTCATGAGTATGATCAATCTCTTGAGTATCGCTCCCTGTGATGATGAGATCATTCATATACAAAATGATAAAAAGGTATCTACCACCCTCAACCTTGTAGTATAGGTTGGGGTGATGATTTGATCAATGGAAGCCACTTTGAAGAAAGAATTGATCAATCCTTAGTCCTTTGGTACCAAGATCTAGGAGCCTGCTTCAGGTCATAAAGGGTCTTCCGCAATTTGTAGATATGGTCCTCCTTTCCTTGTACGAGAAAACTTGGGGGATGTGTGACATTGATCTCCTTCTCAAGGACACCATTCAAGAAGACAGACTTGACGTCCTTCTGATAAATAGGCCAGCGGTAGTGGGCTACAAGAGCCAAGATAGCATGGATAGTATGCATCTAAGCCGTTGGTGCAAAAGTCTCAAAATAGTCCAAACCTGCCCTTTGTGCAAAACTCTTGGCAACAAGCCCAGCTTTGTGCTTGTCCAAGGAACCATTTGCAAGGTACTTGGTTTTATAGACCTACTTCACACCTATCACCTTCCGTTTTTGTGGATGTGGAACCAACTCACAAGTCTGATTTTGCGTGATAAAGTGGAGCTCGTCATGTATAGCTTGCTACTAAACATTGTGTGCAAGAGCGTTATCACCTGTAGTAGGCTTTGAAGCTTGGAGAATTTGTGACATAAAAACATAGTTTACACAAAGTGAACTATCTCGCTTGGCTTGTAATCGAGCTGATCTGCGTGAACCTGGAGTAGAAGGAAAGTGAGTAAACCTTTGAATTTTGCATGAGCTATATGTACCAATGAGGAATCTGAATAGACGACTCTTGTTATGAGGGAGACTGAGCAGCCTTTGGAATCTGAAAGACACTTGTTTGTATAAGGGACTCCCCCTCACTAAGTGAAGATAGTCCCTCCCTATCTGAAGAAGGCCCCCCCTTTGATGATTGAGTGGCCCTAGAAGGCTCTTGAAGGGAGGTTGAAGGGGTGGAAGTACTCGGTGAAGAAGTAGTTGCATTCGTCAAAGGTGGAAGGGAAGCCGGTGTAGAGGGCGAAGAGGGAGGAGGAGGGGAAGGAGTCGAAGATGGAGGGGTGCTCCCCCTTTGACGGTTGAGGTTGAAGAGGTGGTAGTACTTAGCAAAGTAGTTGCGTCCGTCAAAGGTGGAAGGGAAGCCGGTGTAGAGGGTGGAGAGGGAGGAGAAGGGGGAGGAACCAAAGACAGAGGGGTGCTAAGAGGCAACTTGGAAGGAAGGAGATGAACTGAAGGTGGGGAGGGTTAGTCGATGACGAAGAATCACGTGCAATAGAACCATTAGTAGGATCCTTGGAGGTTGTAGTCTCATCAAAGATCACATCTGTGCTGACCTCAATCTTTCGTGTCTTTGGGTTATAGAGCCGATATCCCTTTGTGGTAGTGCTATATCCCATGAAGATGAGCTTCCTTGACTTTGAGTGAAGCTTCATCTTCCTCTTGTTCTTGTCCACATGGACAAATATATAACATCCAAGAATGCGAAAATGAGTCACGGTAGGCTTCTTCCCAAAGAAAGTATGATATGGAGTCATGTTCTGTAAGGCAGAAGTTGGAGTTCTGTTGTGGATGTGAACCGCAGTAGCCATCGCCTCACTCCAAAAGGGAATGAGAAAGACCCCTTTGCTCCAACATTGATTGAGCCATCTCCATCATGGTCCAATTCGCATGCTCCACCATACCATTCTCCGATGGTGTATTCGGATGAGAATACTCCACCTGAATGCCATGATCCTTGCAAAAGTGGGAAAAGAGGTAAGAAGTAAACTTGCCACCATGATACTTTGGAAGTAGTCTATGTCTTTGTAAACACCTTTCACTCATAGAATTGGGAGTACGCCTCGCTCTTGTACTCTAGAAAATAAAGTCATAGATAACAACTAAAGTTGTCTACAATTAGCATAAGATATTTGACCTTTCCAAGGGAGGCCATGCCCATAGGTCCACAAAGGTCAGTGTGCACTAACTCTAGCAGTGTAGAAACTCTTCTAGTGGCAACGTGTGGGTGTGGTTGCCTATGCTGCTTGGCCCTCAAGCAGCTAGGGCACAAAGTGTAAATAGAAAGGAAATTAGGAAGTTCCTCCATCATTTTCTTTTGAGAAGCCCGTTGTATTGCATCAATGTTAGATGACCATAGCGAGCATACCAAAGCAGCCCATGCTTATGGGAAGACTTGGTGGCTAAGGTTGTGAGCGTATGAAGCCCACCCTTGTGTGCACTTGTCCAAAGAACTGCACTTGCAGAGGCATTCTCCACATTAACTTCATCCTGTGTAAAGATTACTCGGGCACCTAATTGTGTAAGACCATGAATAGAGAATAGGTTAAAACCCAAATTTGGTATATAAAAAACCCTGGTTGAAGAAGATTGCTGTTTGGCATTAAAGGAATAGTTCCCACTTCTCTAACGGGAATGGTAGAGTTGTCACCAATGGTCACGATGCCCCCTCGGGAACTCGTGTCTTGAAGCCAATCCTGTCTGTAGGTCATGTGAGAAGAACCCCCGCTATCCAGAAGCCAAGGCTTCTCTTGTGCGGAAGAAGCAAGAGCTGTATCCTCCTCGACAAATACATGCACTAAGGCAGACTGTCGTAGCTAGGGTCGCCTTTGAATCCTTCGAATGCTTCTCCTTTGGTTTTAAATGGGGGTACTTTTGCCAACATTTCTCCTCTAGGTGAGTGCCCTTCCCATAGTCGGCCACTTGGGCCTCTTCTCCTTCGAATCCTTCTTGTCCTCTTTCTTCTTTTCCTTGGGTTTCTCCTTCTTCTTTTTGTTCCGTCCACTTGTACCTGTAGGAAATGGCTTGGTGGAGCTAGATCCAGTAGCCCCCACCTCTCTGAGTCGCTCGTTATGCTCCAAGACAAGTGGTGAAAGCTCCTCCCATAAGAGTTTCTCGTGGCTCTTGAGGTGATAGGGTTGGTGTAGAAGATATTGAATTGGAGAGATGGTCGAGTCAAAAGGATCATAGCCATGTCCTCATAAGAGATCTTCCATCCAAGGGAGGCAAGCTCACCCCTTATATCCTCCATCTTTGTGACGTGCTTCTTTATGAAGGAGAGCCATCAAGACTCGGCATTTGCAACTTCTTCTCAAGGGAGATCTTGTGGGCAAATGTCTTGTGTTGATACAAAGACGCAAGCTTACTCCACACTTCCACCACAATCCTCAACATGCTAACATGCACAAGGACAGAATCTTGCAAACTCATAAAGAGAAAGGATTTAGCACAAGAGTTGAGCCGATACCATAAGGCTCCACGGTCCATGGAAGGCCCATCTTCTAGATTCTCCTTGGGATAGGGAGTAGAGGCAGAAACTAGCTCCCAAAGATTGAAGCTGTCAAGTATACACTCCACCTTACACGACCACAATGAATAGTTGGAACTATCCAGTTTGTCTTCATTGGCCAAGGAAGGTAGAAACTAGCTCCCAAAGATCAAAGGTGTCAAGTATACACTCCACCTTACACAATCACAATGAGTAGTTGGAACTATCTAGTTTGTCTTCTTTGGCCAAGGAAGGTAGAACATGCACTTGAATAGATGGTATCAAGAAAGGCATCTTCACTTTAGATAGACCCTTTACTTCGGATGGGGCACTTTGTGATAGATGAGCAGAAGAAGGGGCAGGTTCGAGGAGACTCCTAGTCACGAAACTTCTGATAATCATGTCTTTGTTAGAAGAGTGGCTAGATAGAAGTGTGTCGTCGTCTAGGTCATCAAAGTCTTGAAACTGGTTCTGGTAAGACATTTTCCAAACTTGCAATCACCCAAAAAATTGCCACAGAAGATGCTGTCGCCTCCAGAAGATGGCGATTGGCTGCATAAGTTGATAAGGAAGCAATAAATGCTGTCGCCTGATGAAGAAAAGCTGCCTCTTGTTCAAGAAAGTTGACTACTAGTCACTATCAAGGGTCGCCTCTGCTGAAATCCTCCAGATATGGCTGCATTTTCAGCAAACACCATGTAGACAGCTTGTGTTTTGGTTAATTGGGAAGCTCCTCTGCGATAGATCTCAACACTGTGCTCTCACGTAGGTGATGATATCATGTGAGAGTGTACAACGGAAGAAGAAACACACACACACACACACACACACATACACACACACACACACAAAGCAGAAGAGGAAGGAAGAAAGACTGCACTGACTGAAGAAGAATATTGAATACAATGATGAGGATTGATCAGTCCTTGCACATAGCCCTAAGTGTTAGTGAGGGCACTAGATCATGTTGAGATGATGATGGCGGCACGTGTTGAGCTAAAAATGCATTAGCTTTACTTAAAAAGCTCCAAAACATAATTAATTAATGAAGAAACCTTGTTTATTTAAAAGAAACGCGATCCTAGAGAGTTTTTGTGTCCCATAAGCACAAACCCACTTGGGAGGGCCCAAACTTTCTATAAATACGTATGCTGCCCTCCATTCAGCCCTGAATCTTATTTTTGCATATTTCAGGTGTTTCAGCTTGTTGCCCACACCCCGTTCGTGGAGGACATCTCAGCCGAAGTTGTCCATTGTTGTCTCCATCAGTTGGTGCCTAATTTCAGCCCTCTTCACACAGTTTGGAGCTGATTCCAGCCAAGCGATTGTTGTTTCTGTGTAGACTTGCTAGCGTACAGCCTGCCACGTCATCATAGTCCTGCAGTCTGCGTTTTTAGTCTTTCTCTCTCTTGCAGGTTGTCCTGCTTGCGTTTTTGCTGTCTGCGTTTTCAGTCTCTCTCCTGTAGGCTGTCCTACCTACGTTTTTAGTCTTTCTCTCACCTGTTGCTTGCGTTTTTAGTCTTTCTCTCTCCTCATTGCTGTCTGCTTGAGATTCAGCTTCTCGCTGCTGTGTTTGCTGGTGTGGACATATGGAGGCTATCTTGCTGCGATTTGGGATCTGTTCAGAGCATAACATACTCTCCAGCCCATTACCCTTGCCTTGATCCTTGAGATACAGGAGTTCGAGGTTCAATATTCATTCACTACATAGTGTATATGTTGCATGAGTATCGTATATTCAGTAGTTATATCACTTCATTCATTCACTGTGTTCATTGTCTCTGAGTTACCCTAACCCTAACTATATTCTTTTATCAATCTGTGCTTTGTCGTACAGTTTCTGTTTATGTTTCTGTGTTAGGGTATTCTTTACATGGTATCAGAGCCTGATACTCTCTGAGAAATCTAGGCCTTTGATTTGAAAGCTCTACACAAGAAGCAAGAACAACAGTAGGTTCAAATGACTTCGAACATAACAATACCGATTCAGTCTTCAAAACCAACTATGCCGAGAACCGAGTAAGAGTGGGCTGATCAGCTTGCTCCAGAAAGTTTCGACATGGTGGAAGACACTTCTGATTGCATGGAAGAAAAGCTAGACAAGCTGATCTTTGAAGAATACAAACTGATCATAGCTTATAGATGAAAGAAGATTGAGGAGCTCGATCGAAGGATTACCCTTCAAGAAAAGCTTCTAAACGAAGGTATGCATGAATTTCTCTCTTGAGATGTTGCGCGTAAATCTAATGATATTGCAGGGCTGTCCAGACCTCCATCAGGGATGGGCCCCCCTCTTGGCAAGTTGACCTTTGAATAGTACAAACTGATCATAGCTTATGGATGAAAGAAGATTGAGGAGCTCGATCGAAGGATTGCCCTTCAAGAAAAGCTTTTAAATGAAGGTATGCATGAATTGCTCTCTTCAGATGTTGCGTGTAAATTTGATGATGCTGCAGGGCCGTCGAGACCTCTATCAGGGATGGGCCCCCCTCTTGGACAACAAGATCCGGAGTATGTTCCTTCTTTTATCCTCTTCCATCCACTCCGGTGCAAGGTACTTTAGATTCGTCTTTTGTTTTTTCTTCTTTTATCTCTTCTACTTTGTAATATTTCGGTAGAGATCATGTGGAAGAAAGAGTCTGGTCTGTTGACTACGGAAAGGTCCTCTTGAGGACCAATTCTTGTATGTTAACACACGTTGTGGGGATTATAAGAAAAAGCCAGATACCTCTTCTTCTAACCTTCCTTCTTTTTAGTCTACTTCACAAATTCAGAATGAATTTGGTGTTTCTTTTTCCTCATTGCATGCTGCATCATCATCTTCACATTTGTATTTCCAATCATTAAATGATAAAAATGAACAAAATGCATCTATATCTCACACACCACATTTTCTAAACCCACCCATCTCTCCACATTCTTCCGGTACTTCTTCACTTTCATTCATACCATTTACATTTCCATTTTAGACACCTCATGTTACACCGCACATCACACCAGGGGGTTATGGAAACATAGGCATATCCTTTAGGACCTCATCTTTCCCTTAGCCGGGTGGTGTTCCTCCTACTTCACACATATTTTTGGGATCATTGCAGCCTTGGTATTCCCCCCAGTCTCTCCCGAGTGTGGATCAGTTGACTCCACAGTTTGCCTCCATGGGTTTACCTAGTGAACCTCCTGGTCATATTGCTGTGCCCTAGCCTCACTTTGGACAGGGCTTTCGTGTCCCAGTGCCTCCATCTACACCTGCACCTTATGGATGTAGTGACGGGTTAGGCATGAAGATTGAGACATCATGTGTTTGTTGCGCGCAGAGAGAGACATAGAAAGTGGGTGAGAGTGCAATAGCAGAGAGTGAGCACATTTTTAGGTACAATGACTTAAAGGCATGAGGCCTTTATTCCCAACAAGCTTCCATCTAAAGGCAATGTGCCTTAAGAGGAGAAAAGAATCAACTAAGTCTAGGTATGTACAAAGCTGAAATACTTATATCTATGAAACTCCCATCATTTGTCGGCAATGAGCAAACCGCTCTCTGGAAGACCCTTTGTGAGAAGGTTTGTAGGATTATCATCTGTATACACTTTGACAAGCTCAATGCTCTTGCTATCAAGTACATCTTTAATGAAGTGGTATTTTACCTGTATGTGCTTTGTTTTTGTATGAAAGACAGGATTCCATGCTAGCATGATAGCACTTTGACTATCACAATGGAGAACAAGTAACTCTATGATGCCAAGCTCTCCCACCAGACATGAAAGCCATAAAGTCTCCTTGCATGCCTCAATGACAACCACATACTCTGCCTCTGTATAGTAGACAATGCAACACACTTTTGTAGCTTGGAGATCCAAGAGACTGCTCCTCTTGTGAAAGTAAACACATATCCAAAAGTGGACTTTCTGCAGTCCTCATGACCAGCATAGTTTGCTTCCGTAAAGCAAACAACATATGCCTTCTGCTTTCCAAAGCAGATGCACAACTCCTTTGTGCCTTTGAGGTATCTCATAATATCTTTCACTGCATTCCAATGCTTTTTGCCAAGGGTTGCGATGTATCTGCTAACCACTTCCACTGCAAAGGCAATGTCAGGACCTGTAGCAACCATAGCATACATCAAACTGCCAACAGCTGAAGCATATGGTATCTTGGCCATTTCAGCCTTGTCATCATTAGATATAGGGTTGTTCTTTGCACTGAGTTTCACACATGGAGGCCATGGAACCCCAATCGTTTTCCCCCCCTCCATATTGAAAGGCTGCAAAACCTTGGAGATATACTCTTGGTGAGATACATAGAGTATGCCTTTTGATTTATCTCTGAGTATTCGCATGCCAAGAATGTGATCTGCATCATCAAGATCCTTCATGTCAAAGCTGCCATGAAGACTTTGCTTCAGTGAGTCCAAGGCATGAGTATCTCTCTGCCAGCAATCAATATGTTATCTAGATACAAAACCAAGATAATCAGGCTGCCATTTGCTGCCTTCTTGGTGTACAAGCAATGATCCACTTGACTTCTATGAAAGCCTTGAGACTGCATAAATGTATCAAACTTATGATACTATTCTCTTGGTGCTTGTTTCAACCTATATAAACTCCTTTTGAGTTTACATACCATCTTTTCTTTCCCTTTTTCAACAAACCCTTCAGGCTGCTGCATATATATGTCTTCATGCAGATCACCATGTAAGAATGCAGTCTTTACATCTATCTGTACGAGCTCCATATCTTTAGTTGCAACCAAGCTCAAAATGGTTCTCAAGATAGTCATCTTGACTATAGGAGGAGAGAATATCTCATCAAAGTCAATTCCATGTTTTTGCTTGTACCCCTTCGCAACCAATCTTGCTTTGTACTTTGGTGAGGGACCAGAAGTGACCTTATTTTGTAAACCCATTTGGATGGAAGTGTTTTCTGCCATTTAGGCAATTGCATCAAGTCCCAAGTGCCATTTTTCTCAAGAGATTCCATTTCTAACAACATGGCTTTATACCGTTTCTTGCTATCCTGTTTGTCCATTGCTTCCTTGAAGCAAGATGGTTCACCAGAATCTGTCAACATGACATAATCAGCCACATTGTTTGCACCAGGAATGAATCTATCAGGTTGTCTAATAGCCCTAGATGATCTCCTAACCCAATGATCATTGTTTGCTGGGTGTTCCTGCAAGTTTTCATTTTCAGCTTGCTGTTGTGGCATTTCAGCCTGCAAATCAACATTAACAACTTGTTGTCCTGGCTGTTCTTGAACATATAGTGGCTCATATCATGGGCGATAACTAGCTGATCATTTCCAACATTATTTTCTGCATTTACAGGTTCATTTACAGCAGGTATTTGCTGCTGCACAGCGGGCACATTTTGCTGTCCAAAAGGTATTTCTTCTCGGAATACAACCCTAGGGTCTACGGACCTCCTCAGTCATTTTGGGCTGTTTATGCATGCAATCTTCCCAAAAACCATGGGGTAATGCAGCATGAGACAGCATTGTACGGACCTTATCCTGTATGGTCCGATTCATACGCTCTGCAACACCATTTTAGGGTGGATTATGAGGGACAGTGAGCTCCCTCTTTATCTCTTTGCTGTCATAAAATGCTTGAAAGGCATTGGACATATATTCCCCACCATTGTCAGAGCAAAGACACTTGAGTGTCTTGTTAGTCTGATTTTCAACCAATGCCAAGAATTTTTTAAACTTGTTAAGTACTTCATCATTGCTACGAATAGGGTAAACCCATACCTTCCGTATAGCATCATCGACAAAGGTGACAAAATATTTCTTTCCCCCTAAAGATAATCATGGCATCTGACATACATGAGAATGTACTAACTCTAGAGGAGAAGATTTTAGTAAAAGAGACTTTTTATGAGCATCTTTGCATGTTTACCATAAACACAATGATCACAATGCTCAAAATCAGCATAACGAAGATAAGGTAAGTAACCCAAACGAGAAAGCACTTTTATTCCTGTTTGACTCATGTGTCCCAACCGGCCATGCCACAAAGAAACACTAGGTTGCTCGGTCACGCATACTACATACATGAAGTGGATACAAAGTATCACTCTTGCAACCTCTGGTAATAACCCTAGATCCCTTAGAGATCTTCCATTTTTTATCACCAAAGGTAGTATGGAAACCATCATCATCTAGTTGCCTTATGCTAAGCAAGCTCTTCTTGAGTTGAGATACATGTTGTACATGCTGTAGTGTAAAGACAGAGCCATGCTGAAACTGCAACTGCACATTGCCAATACCTGTAATGTCACATGCATAATTGTCTCCAAGATGGATAACACTATGTCGACCCCCTGTATAGTTAGAGAACCACCCACGATGAGGGTAATATGAAAAGAAACACTTGAATTGAGAATCTAGGTATGCATGTCATCATCTGTATCTGCAAGTAAAGCATGTGCACCAAAGTGTGAAGAGACAAAGAGCACGTCATTCCCATTGTCACTGTCATGAGTGACTACATTCAACTCTTCAATCTTGACACTGCTTTTCTTAGGTTGACTCTCTTTCTTCTCTTCCTTGCTATCATCTGTCATCTTGCCCTTTCCTTTCTCTTTCTTCCATTTATAGCAATCACATTTAAAGTGACCCCTCTTGCCACAATGATGCCATTCAACATCTTTGCCACGTGATTTACTGCGTCCCTTGCTATCAGATTTGCTTTTCTGCTGTGATCTCTCCCTAGTATATAAAGCACTAGAAGACTTACTAGAAGACTTACTAGAATTTAAGCACTCTCTACATCATGATACAAAAGAATCTCATTAGAATTGCTCATAGCAGTCCTGAATGCATCCCAACTCGCTGGTAGAGTGCAAAGCAAGAAAGTAGCCTTAAATTCCTCATCAATCATGAACTTTGAGTAACCAGCTGGCTGAAAATGGAGTTAAGCTCACTCAAGTGAGTAGACATTGCTGATGGCAAGGGGCAATTTAAAGGTTAGACTCATACTGCCACTGCTCAGTCATCTTAGTCGACAACATTCTCAACTCCAAAGGACTTGTCCGATTGGTTTGCAGAGGCCCACATTGTCTGCATAGAGACATAAAATGCGAGTCTCGTCCATATCTATGAGTTGCCTCGTGACGAGGTTACTGCAGAGGCCCACTCGTCACAGCCGAGCACTTCAGCTCCTGTTTGGATTGTGCACAATGGAGCTACACATCATATGACTCTTATAGCGGACATTTTCCATTCTCGAGCCCTTGCAGCAGGACAGGTCCGTGTAGAAAATAACTCCTCGATCAAGATTCAGGCTCAAGGTTGCATCAGTTTTGCCACTAACAAGGGTGCGGATTTGGCTTCGTTGTCGGACAATGTGTATTATGTCCCTCAGCTCGGGGTGAACTTATTATCTGTTTAGTAGCTTTGCCGGTTGGGGCAAGCAGTCTTTTTAACAACGACCACAGTCAAGGTCCTTGACTCTCGGACTGGTTTAGTGATTGCTCATGGTGAGGCACAACCTAATGGCCTATACCACATGACACATTTTCTGACCGAGCCGACAGCTGCGGGCTCTGTGTTCCATAGCTTTCAGGCCTTAGCCACATCTTGGGAGTCTACAAATAATGAACGCCTTTGGCATTTTCGCTTAGGGCATCTTGGCTATGACTCTCTTTACGAGTTGCCACGCCGTGAGTTGGTTGAAGGCCTTCCACGCTTGAAGCTAGCTCAAGATGTCTGTAAAGCATGTCAGCTCGAGAAGTAGCACCATAACCCATTCTCTCAGCAGACCTCACATCATGTTGAGGCACCTTTTAGATTGATTCATGTAAATTTTTGTGGGCCGACATCTGTTGCTGCTGTTGGCCGATACATCAGATGGAAGTCAAGGGTGCCTTTTTGAACAGTTTCTTGGAGGAGAAAGTCTTGTGGAGCAGCCACCGGGCTTTCCTTTAGAGAACCCTAGAGATAAGGTATTCCGCTTGCATAAAGTTCTTTATGGGTTGAAGCAAGCGCCATGGTCTTGGTTCCATAGGATGGATGAGTTTTTGCAGACTCAGGATACTATTCTACCCCTTATGACCCGAACTTATATGTTCGATCTACTGTAGAGGGGGGTAGCTATATCTTACTATATGTTCATGACTTACTCATCATAGGCTTAGATTTTGCTGCCATAGCGGAAATCAAGGCTAAGCTTAAAGCTACATTTGAGATTATAGATCTTGGTTTTTTGTTCTATTTCTTGGGGATGGTGGTAGTTCATTTTGGGGGCTATATTTTTGAATCACAGTAGAAGTACACACTTCAGCTTGTGGAACAGTACACTCAGGATCAGCCATGGCCAGTGGCCATGCCTCTAGATTCTATTGTCCACTTGTTGAAGGATACCCTAGGACATCCCTTCGATGAACATACCTGTCGTTTTGTTGTAAGAAAACTTCTTTGGTTAATTCACACTAGGCTAGATTTAGCTTACTCAGTTAGCATACTCAGTCAGTATTTTACAGCACTTAGGATGTCACATTGGATTGCATGTCTTCGTGTGTTGCGTTATTTACGGTGTACTTATTCTTATGGCTTGACATATGGTTTTGGTTTATGTTTGCAGGGGTACACTGATTCTGATTGGGCAGGAGATCCTGACACCCGACATTCCCATGGTAGCTACCTCTTTACCTTGGGTACGACTTCCATTTCTCGGCTCAGTTGTAAGCAGGAGATGATGGCGTCTTTCACGGTTGAGGCTAAGTATCTGGCTCTCTTTGATGGCCTCACCGAGGCTATCTATTTGAGGTGTTCATCGGTGGCGCTTCACTTTCCATGTGACTTTTCCATAGTTCTCTACTGCGACAATGAGAGTGCCATTGTCCTTGCGGGCAATTCGATCATCACACCACAGATAGGCATGTGGGAGTCCACTTGCACTTTTCCAGAGAGCAGGTTGGGCTAGGTACTATCGCCTAGAGTTTGTGCCATCATGAGATAATTTTGCAAATATCTTAACCAAAGCAGTCAACCGACCAATTCTTCAGTACTTGCTACCAAGGATTGGCTTGGGTACACCCTCCCCTACTTCAGTTTGATGGGGAGAGGGCGCTCCCCTTTTGCTTTCCCTTCCAGTTTGAGAGAGGGCGGCTTTTACTCTTGATAGTGATAGTAATGATGCTTACAATTTTTTTTAGACATTATATTCATTTATTTTTTTGTATTGTATTATGGACATTTGTAACTTCATCCGCACTGTCAAGATGACATGATTGTAAAAGGGCACTTGGACTAGTGAACAATTTCCCTGTTGCGAGGGCACTATCCCAGTGGTATTATTGCATAGCATATTGCATGAGCATGATATCTTGCATCTCCCTTTGCATTACCCCATGCATTGGCATTCTGTTCATGTAAACATGCATCTATGCGTATTTATCCTTTTCGATCATTTTGAGTAGTCGATTCTAGGATCCATGATATTTGTGGCATTGCATATGGTAGTCTCCAAGGCAATCTTTCCCAGCTTGCTTTGCTTGTTTTACTTCCTTGATATATTTGTTATACACATACCTTAGCCATTTTCTTCGTCATCAACACCCAGGAATGGTAGGGATAGTATGCTTGTCTTGTGAAGGTTTTGAGTGTGACCATCCCTTATCACTCTCCCGTTTGAGGCACAGATACTTAATAGGACGAAAACTGATTTAAAACCCTTGATGCTTAATCTATCAAACCTAAAAGGCCTTTAAAAAAACAAAAAAAAAAGTTCATAGCTGATTCCATCTGCCTTTGTAGGGCTTGGTAGGCCACTAGGCAGCCAACGTGCACCCTTTGTCCGATGCCCTGCCCTCTCAGGGGTGATCACTTGGGCTCCCTTGGTAAGATAATCATCGCCTTTGTAGTCTTAGTACGCTACTGGGCAGCCGATGCGGACCCTTTATTCGATGCGCTGGTTGCTTTGGGGTGGGACGCCTTGGAGTAAAAGATAAACAAATAAAGGGCTTCGTTGGCCTCTATTCTCGTGGTACCTTTGTTGGGGCTGAGAGGGGGTGTTGAGCTAAAAATGCATTAGCTTTACTTAAACAGCCCCAAAATATGCTTAATTAATGAAGAAACCTTGTTTATTTAAAAGAAACGCGACCTAGAGAGTTTTTGTGTCCCATAAGCATTAACCTGCTTGGAAGGAACCAAACTTTTTATAAATATGTTTGCTGCCTTCCATTCAGCCTTCAATCTCGTTTTTGCATATATCAGGTGTTTCACTTGCTACCCACACCTTGTTGGTGGAGGACATCTCAGCCGAAGCTGCCGATTGTTGTCTTCATTAGTTGGTGTATGCTTTTCAGCCCTCTTCACGCAGTTTGGAGTTGATTCCAGCCAGGCGACTGCTGTTTCTGTGCAGACCTGTTGCCGTACAGCCTGGCACGCCATCACAGTCTTGCAGTCTGTGTTTTTAGTCTTTCTCTCTCCTGTAGGCTGTCTTGCTTGTGTTTTTAGTCTCTCTCTCTCCTCATTGTTGTCTGCATGAGATCCAGCTTCTCACTGCTGCGTTTGTTGGTATTTGGCATCTAGAGGTTGCCTTGCTACGATTCAGGATCCGTTCAAAGTACAACACACTCTCCAACTCATTATCCCTGCCCTGATCCTTGAGATACAGGAGTTCGAGGTTCAATTCAATATTCATTCAGTGCATAGCGTGTTTGTTGCATGAGCATTATATATTCAGTAGTCATATCACTTCATTCATTTAGTGTGTTCATTGTCTGAGTTACTCTAACCCTAACTGTGTTCTTTTATTAGTCTGTACTTTGTTGTACGGTTTCTGTTTATGTTTCTATGTTAGAGTATTTCTTTACAGCACCAGAGTTGGAGAGCGTCGGTGAAATTGGTCTATGACTCACATAAAGTGGTAGTTCCTTCAATTAACACCTGGTCCTTTACACACACACACATAAGCAAAGACCTCGCTCCCTCGCTCAACACCAGATTGGCCCTGAAGACCGGCGCCCCTCTCGTTATTTCCTTATCAATTAAAAGATGAAAAATTACAAAAATGATAATGTTCCAAAATACATAACCTGTGAACAGTTGGTTTTCATCTCTTCTGAGAAATCCCAGTTGCATAAGAACAATACAGCATGTCCAGATCAACATCCCTTTTAGGAAAGCATTTTTTGTGACCAAAACTCAGTGATTTTTGTGCAGAATAACAGTCTGTAGATCTCTGAATTTATTGTTCTTACTGTCCAGCATGTCTTGAATTTACTGTTCTTATTGTCCTACACACTATTTTTATTGTCCAGCATGTGCAGAATTCACTGTTCTTACTGTTCAGCATGTGACCAAAACTCAATGATTTGTGTGTAGAGTTACAGTGAAAACACAGAATTGTACCTTTGATGGAATCAGTCCATCATGCGAAGCATTTCCTGTGAGAATAGAGAGAGAGTTGATGAGAGGGACCAAACTCTACCTCCGTACTTGAGTTAGAGACGTAGAAGTACTCTCCATGGCTGATTTTCTTGCAGTAATCTGCCCTCAGCTCCTCAAAACTTCATTCTCCCATACGCCCCTTATGCCTATTACGTTTTTAAAAAAAAAGTGCTCTCTCTCTCTCTCTCTCTCTCTCTCTTTTGGGAATTTGTGCCACAGGTATACATGCAACAATTTTCCCTTTTAAACCTTCTGGTCTAAAATTCTCTATGATCAGTGCAAAATTTGACCTCAGTACAGACTAGAGAATTAATCCTTGTGCAAAAACGAAGATAATGACGCGAACAGATTCTGGGGTCCAAAAATAGTAACTCTCTAAATTTAGGGATGGTGACTCTTGCATTTCTCGAGTTGTTCTGAGCAACTTTTATGATCGTGACTACATAAAAAAGTGTAATGTGGCTCAGTTACAGTGACTTTTATTTCGTGAGCATTCTCACATGTGCATCTTTTGTCTTGACAAGGCTTATTTTCTTGCACCATCTCTAGTGGCTAAGCACACAGTCCCAAACGACTGGCATTCTATTCTTCAGTGCCCATTCAATATGGAACCGGTCCTAAGGCTCAGATAGACCATTAGTGCAATTTGTCCCAATGGCTCTCTTTTGGCCATGCAAAGATCCCGGCTTATTTCAAGATATATATATAAGTAAATAAGAAAAGCAACTGTAAAAAGTATCACTACTTGGTGACATACCCCTCTCTTGAAGGAAGCAAGCGACCTTGATTGCATTCCACACATGCTAACGGATGACACAGGGCGATAAGATTCTCGATGTTATTAGTGCCATCGTATGTATCACTTGCTAACAGATGACACGAGGGATGGTAGGAGTTTTTCCACTACCAATTGTGTCATTGCAAGTTTAAGTCTCACATAGGTGGAGGATTACATCCTGTATCCAACTTTGATTACTAGGAGCCTTTCTAATATACATGTTTCTGGATGCAACACAGGGTGATATCACGTATGTGCAAACTATTAGTGTCACAACATGCATATTCATTCAATTGAAATGTAACAAATACAACTGCAAAGCACTGAGATTTCATTCAATAATACACATGTTAATGCTAAATGTAAACCATACATTATGCATTATTCAATGAGATGTAGTATTCAACTGTACAATAGAGAATGTACATTGCTTAAAAAAGCATTGTAAGTCACTGTAGATTCCAGTAAGAAAGCTTCTCAGTAAAGTTGCAATAACTGAGACGAATCTGCCAATTCAGCCTCTTCCATCCATTTGGCATCCATTGGTGAATAGTTCTTGAAATTTACCAAAAATCTTCTTATAACTCTACCTTTCACTTTCCTATCCATACCTATCAGGATATGCTCAGGAACTAGAATCTCATCTAATTCCTCTACTTCAGGCTGTTCTTCTTGAACCATATCTTCTGGCACTTCACCAATAAAAGACCTCAATAGGCTCACATGGAATGCATTATGAATTTTCCAATTCTCTGGCAATTTCAGCCTATATGCTACGTCATTGATCTTCTTTGAGACTTGAAAAGAGCCATAGTAACGCATACTCAGCTTTGGAAACAAACATTCCTTACCCTTTTGTTTTCTCAAACGTGTCTTTTCAAAACGCAATAAGACCCAATCATCCTTTTTGAACAAGAGCTCCCGACGATGACTATCAGCAACTCTTTTCTGTTTAGGTTGTGACTTTTCCAGGGCATACTTGACCTTTTTATATGCTTCTTCCCAATCTTTTACATAACAATCTGCTTCAAAGATGTTATCTTTTGTCTGCAAAATGGGAGGCAATTTCTTTTCACCTTCCACAATCTCAAAAGGTGCTTTGTCAGTAGATGAGTGCTTTTGGCATACAAGTGAAGATCTGATATATGCATCAACATTAGTTCTCAAGGCTAGCCAATAAAAGAAAGTCTCTACCGCTTTGGCTATAACATCAAAACCACAATGTCCTGCATACGGTGAAGCATGACTGTTTTGTAACGCATAGTTTTCCATGCATCATGATAAAGCCTTCTTTGAACACATAATGATAATGATGTTGGCCATTGATCAACTGTTCATAGATTTCAAAGAAATCTTTGTCATCAGCATACTACTCTTTCATATCATCCCATTCATGGTGATAAGGAATTGAAATAGCTGATACCTGTGGTTTGCGAGATCAAGCATTTGCAACTACATTCTTCTTGCCTTCCACATGCACTATCTGAAAATGAAACATAGATAGGAAATTTGCCCGAATGCATGTGTTTCTCTTACAATTTAGCCTGTGTGAGAAAGTATCTAAGTGTTTGATGATCTGTTTGCACTACCAAATCAGCATCAAGCAAATAGTGCTTCCAACTAGAGAGTGCATGGATCACAGCCAATAATTCTTTCTCATAAATTTGGTAAGTCTTTTCAATGACAGAAAGTACTCTACTCTCGTATGTCACAACTCGGCTATTCTGCATTAATACAACACCAATGCTGTTTCCACATGCATCACATTGATTGCACTACGAATGGCTTAAACAGATTTGACAAAATAAGTATTGGATCTGTAGTCATTTTTCCCTTCAAACATCTAAATGTTGATTTCTCTTTGTCAGTCCATTGCCATTTGACATTCTTCTTTTCAAGCGCATGTAAAGGAGAAGCAATCTCTGCAAAGTGTCTTATAAATCTTTTGTAGTAAGAGCATAGGCCAAGAAAACTGCGGACATCATGAACAGTTTTCAAGTTTGGCCAAGAGACAATTGCTTCTATCTTTGCAAGATCCATCTTCACACCATCTTTAGAAACTATGTGCCCAAGGAAGTGAATCTCTTCCAAAAAGAATTCACTCTTCTTACCATTAATGAGCAATCTGTTACGCTTAAGCTCATTAAAGATTGCAACTAGGTGTTTTCTATGCTCCTCTTCATTCTTTGAAAAGATAATAATATAATCAAAGAATGTGCCAACGAAACTTCGATAAGGACGGAAAATTCTATCCATCATCTTGTTAAACGTAGTAGGAGCATTGGTCAATCCAAACGGCATGACTAAAAATTCATAGAGACCAAATGTTGTTCCAAAAGCAGTCTTATGGATACCTGCTGGCTTGATTCTGATTTGATGGTACCCACTTTTCAAATCTATGCTTCTAAACATTCTTGCTCCCCGTAATCGATCAAGAATGTCATCTATCCTCGGAATTGAAAACTTATTCTTGATCGTGTTCTTATTCAAGGCTTTGTAGTCAATACACATTCGTCGAGAGCTGTCCTTTTTTTGAACTAGCAACACAGGTGAACAAAACGGAGAACTACTGTGCTGAATTAATCCCTTTTGTATAAGCTCATTAACTGTGTCATAATCTCTTTCTGCTACGTCGCATTCTTCTATACGGTGACCTATTGGGCGGACTAGTCCTTTTTCTGAACTAGCAACATAGGTGAACAAAACGGAGAACTACTGTGGTAAATTAGTCCCTTTTGTTTAAGCTTTTTAACTTGTGTCATGATCTCTTTCTGCGGCGCCGCATTTTTCTATACGGTGACTTATTGAGCGGACTAGTCCCTGGAATAAGATCTTTGGTATGACCTTCAGGTCTCTCAGGGGATAACTCTCCTGGTAACGAATTTGAGAAACAGTCACTAAATTTATCCAAGAAGCCCTTCTACTTTCATCTATTATAGACACATTACTATCAACTTCATTAACTTGCTTTGCAAAAACCAAGTATGCAGAAATACGATTTTTCATTACAGAAGTAATTGTAGAAGCAGAAACAACTAGGACAGACTCTCCTTTAAGCTTCACATCTAACACATGACTCTTGCCCCTATGTACAAGAGTAATCGTTCTATTGTAAGTATCCAAGATAGCGTACTTCCTGTGGCACCATGGGATACCCAACATAACACTACAGCCGCCAAGAATGGGGGTGATAGGTTCAATATGATCTGGTTATGCCAAATCAGCCTGTCCAACTGGTCCCATTTCCTCGAGACGTATACTCAGCTTAGTTGCCAAGGTCGGTGAGATAAAGTTTGCACGAGCTGCAGGATCAAAGTAAATAAGCACTATGGAATCTCTGATATTTCGCCAAGCTTTGCACAATTCTGTAGCATCATCAGCTGATTGATCTCCCACCATATCAAACACTAAGCCAATGCTGGGCTTCTTTTTACTTGGCGCATCTTTATCCTCCGCATCTTTAGAAGATTGCTGTGGGCACTTAGAAGCAATATGGCCTTTCTGTTCACATATAAAGCATTTACCAGCCATCATTAAAGCCTTTCTTTCTTCAAATGATTTTCCAAAAAGTGGCCTCTTCTGTCCTTTACCCTGTTTAAAAGAAGTCCGAGGTTGCTGCTGAAATCCTTTCTTCCAAAAAGACTTCTTTGTAAAGCTGGTCTTTTCTCGAAATTGCTTCTTCTTCTTGCCAAGATCTTGCTTAAATCGAGAATTCTTATTTTCAGTGCCTTTAAAGCTGTTAGCTTTTCCTTTCAACAATGCATTTGCCATACTAGCATTTTCAATTAACTGTACCATATTTGTAACCCTAGTCTTGGTACAATAATCCCTGATGGCTTCGGGCAAGCCGCAACAGTACTTTTCAATTTGTTTTGACAGGGGCACTGTCCTGTAAGAACTCACGGGAAAAAGTGCTTTTCAAAATTTCTTATTGTACTCTTCTAAATCTGTACAATTTGCCACATCCAATTTATGCCATGCAGTCATGACATCTACTTCAAACGTGTTAGTTAAGCATGAGGCTGCAAACAACTGTTTAAAATGGACCCAAGTAGCAGGTGCATATCCTTGCATCAACAATATGTTCCACCACTGCAAAGCATTACCTTTCAAAAAAGTTGCAACCTTCCGCACCTTAGAAGTCTCAGTAAAATTCCCTCCTGTGTAAGCTGCATCAAACTGCTGTATAAATATCAAAGCTTTCAGCTTATTTTGCATACCACTGAAGGTTTCAAACTTTATTACCTGGCCACCCTCTTTATAATCTTTAGGCTTTGCACTTTTTGGTGTCAGGTTGTCATAGACAGGTGGTTGTAAAAAGGGGAGTCCCTTACACACACTATCAACATTCATTTCACCTATCTTAGCTTCCATATGTCCACTAGGCTGAAAAAAACCAGCGGCTGCATTTTGTACTCTAGGCATCAAATTTTTGCATCCGAGGATTCTTTACAAGCTGTTCGAAAGAGCCAACCATACTGAGGAGTTGTGCCATAAGTAAGTCCTCCTGTTCTTGCTCGTCATCCTGTGGTTCAATGTCGGTTCTAGAAGGTGCTGACACATGTGTACCAATACTCTCTCTTCGGTGTCTACGAGTAGAAGAAGAACTCTCTTCTTCTTGAGGGAGTTTTCCTTTGCCTTTATCCATGTCTGCCATCTCTCTAGTCTTGTAATCTTTGTAAAACTTGTATGTATGGCCTTTTCACCTAAAATAGTCCAATCTTAAATTCTTACAAAAAAGAATTCAAATCCTGGGGATGGAACCATGAAACCGGTCTATGACTCACATAAAGCGGTAGTTCCTTCAATTAACACCTGGTCTTACACACACGTACATAAGCAGAGATCTCACTCCCTCGCTCAACATCAGATTGGCCCCGAAGACTGGTACCCCTCTCGGTATTTCTTTATCAATTAAAAGATGGAAAATTACAAAAACGATAATGTTCCAAAATACATAACTGTGAACAGTTGATTTTCATCTCTTCTGAGTAAATCCCAGCTGCATAAGAACATTACAGCATGTCTAGATCAACATCCTTTTTAGAAAAGCATTTTCTGTGACCAAAACTCAATGATTCCTATGCAGAATTACAGTCTGCAGATCTCTGAATTCACTGTTCTTACTGTCTAGCATGTCCTGAATTCACTGTTCTTATTGTCTAGCATGTCCAGAGTTCATTGTTTTTATTGTCCAGCATGTGCAAAATTCACTGTTTTTACTATCCAGCACACTGTTTTTACTATCCAGCATGTGCAGAATTCACTGCTCTTACTATTCAGCATGTGACCAAAACTCAATGATTTGTGTGCAGAATTATTGTCTGCAAATCTTTGAATTTACTGTTCTTACTGTCCAACATGTCCAGAATTCACTGTTCTTATTGTTCAGCATGTGACTAAAACTCAATGATTTGTATGTAGAATTATAGTGAAAACATAGAATTGTACCTTCGATGGAATCAGCCCATCATGCAAAGCATTTCTTTCCTCTAAGAATAGAGAGAGAGTTGATCAAAGGGAGCAAGCTCTACCTCCGTACTCATGTTAGAGACGTATAAGAACTCTCCATGGCTGATTTTCTTGCAGCAATCTGTCCTCAGCTCCTCAAAACTTCATTTTCCCATATGCCCCTTATGCTTATTACGTTTTTTTTAAAATGCTCTCTCTCTCTCTCTTTCTCTCTCTCTCGGGAATTTGTGCCACATGGCATACATGTAACGATTTTCCTGTTTAAACCTTCTGGTCTAAAATTCTCCATGATTGGTGCAAAATTTGACCTCGGCACAGACCAGAGAATTAATCCTTGTGCAAAAACGAAGATAATGACGCAAACAGATTCTGGGTCCAAAAATAGTAACTCCCTAAATTTTGGGGATGGTGACCCTTGTATTCCTCAAGTTGTTCTGAGCAACTTTAATCATGGTGACCACATCAAAAAGTGTAATGTAGCTCAGTTACGGTGACTTTTATTCCGTGAGCATTCTCACATGTGCATCTTTTGTCTAGGCCAGACTCATTGTCCTGCACCATCTCTAGTGGCTAAGCACATAGTCCCAAATCAGTGGCATTCTATTCTTCAGCGTCCTTTCAATATGGAACTGGTCCTAAGGCTCAGACAAACCATTAGTTAAATTTGTCCCAATGGCTGTCTTTTCTAGCCGAAACAACAAGAAATGCACCTAAAACTATAAGAGCTCCCATGTGTTAGTAGATGTGTTAGTTCATGGCTGAGTCTGTTCATGTCAGTGGGCTAGGGCACTAGGATATTATCCTAATTATTTGGGCTTTTTTCTTGGCAGTTTGTGATGGTCATTTTAGCATTTATTTTTGGCCGACTTGACATTATTTTTTGCCTATTAATTTAGTCTTCTCCTCCACATTCATTGATCATTCATCACTTGATTGGTTTTGGTGGAGGGAGAGGAGCAGGTGCTAGTGCCTTCATAGCCAGTGACTCACATTGGTTTTGTACTGTCTCATATCTTGGTATATGGATTCTATCTCCCGAGTATCTCTTTGCTTTTTAGTTCCTTGTGTATTGTCCTTTTATTTTGTAGTGTTTCTCTTTCTCTTTTCTTTCTCTCTTGTGTACAATAGTCTATTACAACAGTTTTCCACACGCTTCCATCATTGTATCCACTTTTGACACCATGTCTCCATCAGACTTTGATAGAAGCTCACAACCAAGAGATGATAACCTGACATGACTACAATAGGTAGGCCAACATAGAACGCATAGATCCTTGTATAGAAAAACCATATGAGAATTCCAACAAAAATAGGGATGACATTAAGAAAATAGAAAGTTTTGTGTTACGATAGTGCTTATTAAATTTGGTTGTTTCTATTCTTGAAATTCTCAATCCAAAAAAGAAGGCCAAAAAGAAGAAAATAGACTTTTTTAGAGCTCCTTATTTCCTCTTTTAACTTAGACTATGGCTCACAGGTAGAAGATGATCATACAAGATATATCTGCTACCAACTACTCGGGTCATCTTCACTGATTAGACTGTCTTTGTAGAGAATTCCACCTTAGGAGCCATTCTTTGGATATATGCTCAAGAACATGCCCTTTATGAGCTCCATTCCTTTTATTATGTAGGATCCTCCTGGTAATAGCAGCAAAAAAACACGTTTCTTTGAGTTTGAAACTTACAAGACGCTTCTTATAGTAAGAAACGTTTTTGACAGTAAAAAACGTGGTTTTAAAAAAAATATAATTTATTTATTAGGGGAGACCCAAGAACATGGCTTTTTTGACAAAAATTGTTGGGCAATGTTAAAGTGATCATGATGATGAGTAATGACTTGTGAGGACTCAAGATTTTGGATAACACACTTACTTTTATGGGATTTTGTTTAGTTGTTGGACTATGTCAATCTAGTATCTAGGTTCTATTCTTGTCTTGAGAGTTGATTATTATACGACTTTAGTCTCATTTATGAGTTATTTATGATATATTATGATTCATTCTAGATTTTGACATTTTGTTAGTTTGTTTTGGAATGAGAATCATGATGTTGCAACTTGACTCAGTCCATATTACATGGCTATTTACATGTTTATTTCAATTTTCTTTGTGTGATATGTAGGAATCATAATGTTTGAGGTTTGAACGATAGTATAGCTTGTCTTAAGACTAACTTTGACATAAGTCAATAATGGATCATGGATATGTAACATATTATTCTCAATTGACTCTCATGTATTATCACTTAAGCTTGATTGGCCTTTCTTTGTTTAAGAGAGAATTCCGTAGAGGCTTAAAACCTCTTTTCCTAGTTAAAACTATTAAACTATCCCTATATAAAGAAACCCTGTTATTTTACCCCCTCTTGAAAGAAACTTACGAGACACATTTCAAATGTTTTGTTTCTAAATGTTTATGACGTTTTTGGCTGTTGTACCTAGTATATAACGATTGTCCCACTTGTTAGGCTAACTTCTCTTCCACAAGTTGCTATCCATCCCCCACCATTTCCTTTGGTGGTTTGTTCGGGTGTCATATTCCATTGAGGGGTGATATTGACATGAGTGATGTGACTATAGATAGGATTCCCAAGATTATGAGGAGCTTTTTCAAGGATGCACATCTTCACACGGCCTTTATCTTATGCAATGACTACTTGTCCTCTTTTGCGAGCCACCTTATCTTGCTGCTAGCATGCCCATTGTGTGTCCCTTGGTCTTTGATCTCTGTTTTTGGTGGCAGTGCTTTTTGAGACCTTTGATAGGTGCTTGCCATTGTCTTCTTGTCAGATCAGAGACTTGGCTCATCCATTCTTGACTTAATACATTTAGTGGGACCCATTTGAGGCCTTTCCAATCCCATTGGCATCTTCTTGCCACCCTTCTCAGCGGGTTATCGTTTTGAGAGGGGGTCATACTAGTTGGATGATTATCTTCAGTGACGGACTTTATCGACTTACACATATTCTGATCTTCAATCAAACTTCTAAGTTTTTGCTTCATTGGGCTTTGGCCACACCTAGGATTTGAGAGGGGGCGTTAGCCTACTTTATTCTATGCCTTGTTCTATGTTCATAGCTTGTGACTTCAATTTGAGGTAGACAAGGGCATTGTCTGACTCAAATTTGAGTCAGACAAGGGCATTGTTCTGTGTTCATAGTTTGTGATGTCACTACAGGGACATCAGGTGGAGATTAGGTTTTGGAGGTATCAACAGCTATTAGGAACTTCGACATACTTCACTATAGGGCCATCAGGTGGAGAGTAGGGTTTTGAGGCATTATCCTTTGCATCAACATCTATTCTTAGCCTGTTCACAGTGCATAGTCTACTTTACGGAATACATTTCAGATTTTAGCCATGTGGCAGCTCTCTCTCTCTCTCTCTCTCTCTCTCTCTCTCTCAGCGGCATTTGGGATTATGTTTCATGCCCTTTGCCTGTAAAGGCAGTCACTCACATGCCTCAGTATGCAGGTCATCCAGCCATCACCTTCTTCATCATCATCCTGAGTCAGATTCTGATATTATGCCATCAATTCAATGGCCTCACTCATGTGGGTCATACATGTGCAGGGGCTGACTGTTCACAGCCTTTCATTGCGTCCAGATAGTACAGTAGGGATGGTACCAAAGTCTCATAGATCGAATGTATTGAGGATGCACTTGATCTTGTAAGACCAAATGGCCCAAGTTTAGCCATCGATCTTGTCTTTCTTGGGGAGATTGGGGAGGATAGGCGCGTGCACTAGGGGTGCCATGATGGCATTTGCAGAATACAAGATATGGAAGGTAAAGGGGCAAATGAAGAATCAAGGGATGGGGGATGTTTTTTTTGGTTTTGGGGGGGGGGGGGGGGGAGAGCTTGTAACAATCCTGTATGTTAATGTGTGTCATGATGTCTTTGGCTTTTGGTCCGATCCTTGGGTCCATGGTGGTTAGAATGCCTAGTCTTCACTGCCTTGACTGCACTTTGGCAGTCCTCACGGTCTCTACTGTATTATTGGTCCACATGATCTTGCCAATCCTATTTTCATCTGCCATGTGTCCTTTGATAACCTACCAAAAACAGCAAGAAAGAGCTGTGTGCTGATGTCACCTGCTGCCTCCAATTGGTGATGAGTCCTCTACATGAGCTGACCCAGACAGGATGGGTGTAGGGCTGAGGAGAGAATGCAGCAGGAGGGAGAAAGCACTACAACTTTTATGGAGCTCTGTGTAGCAGTGGGCAATGACACCATGTGAGATGGAGCAATAGAAGCAAAGGATGATGTAGAGAGGAGAAAGATAGTATGGAGTAAGATGAAACACAGATGAAACTCAAGGAAAGACACTCTGATATAAATGCAAGTACAAGCTTTGAACAGCAAGTCCCTGCATGTGTGAATGGCACACAAGTGAGGGTGGTGGACTGATGGTAGAAGATGAGAGATCTGACTGAGGAAGATGACGAGGGCTGGAAGGAATGAACTGCAACAGCAGAAGAGTGAAGATACAAGCAAGATAGGGCTTTAAAGAGCACGCAATGTTGCATGCTGGCCAACTTGCTGGAAAGACACCTGAAAAACTGGCTGACCTGCAACAAATGTGCTACCAATTGATGAAGTGCCATGTGGATAAGTGGTTGCATCTCTGTCTGCCTAGGAAAAAGATCCTGCCGTCCATGAACAAATCTTGAACTGTCCGCCCAGCATGTAGGGATGTACACCCATGCAGGAAGGTGGCCGCCCAGGCATGCAGATGCCACAAGCATCAGAAAGGAGTGAAGCAAGAACTGCTTGGAAGTGAGTTTGATGTCAATCCCTCTATGTGCCTTTTCTATGCTGGCATGGTTTGTGTCGTGTGGAGGTTGGAGCTATGTGCTCGTTTCACCTGCTCTACTGTGTGCCCAACAATTTAAAAATAGACTTCGTCCAGTAAGGCATCCAGACTGATTTGAGAATAATTTCAAACTCTGCTAGAAGTTTGTTTTATTCATAATTCTATAACTTTCATTAACTCTATTGAACCATGTGAAGAAGCATTCTTATCTTGTGCACGCTTGCAAAATTAATGGTTCATATGCTGCTTGTGCCTGAACCAGAGCTATTTTGTTTTGGTTACCTGAATTCTCAGGAATAAAAGCTTTCGACACGGAGGAGTCTGAAATAATCATTGAGTTCTCTTTGAAATGGGCCGGGAATCCTAACATACTTGTGGCAGTGAAAGCATATGGTGTGAAAGCAACGGTCCAGGTACACTACCTGAAGTGTATGCATAAATGATAACTTAGCCTTGGACCTTTTCTTTTTGACTTAGGAAGAAATTCAAGTTGTGATAGCTAGCATTTTGATCCTCAGTGCAAACCTCAATAATCAGTTTATTTGATTGTGAAGTTTGAAGGAGCTGCATCAACAAAGGCCCTGGCAAAGTGAATATTAACAGGTTTTTGGGCATTACAGTTGGTAGATTTGCAAGTGTTTGCTATTGCGCGAGTTACACTCAAACCACTTGTTCCCACTTTTCCATGCTTCTCAAAAATAGTGGTGTCTTTAATGGAAAAGGTCTGGCCACCACCTTTAATAATGGGTGGAGTTTGGATATTTTTTTGGTACGAGATTCTATGATCTTGTGTTATTGTATTGTATCCTTGTGAAAAACTGTGCGTAATGCTGCAGCCACATGTAGACTTTGGTCTAAAGCTTATCGGAGGAGATGTGATGGCAATCCCTGGTTTATATGGGTTTGTACAGGTATGAAAGAAAGGAATATGTACACATCTGGTCTATGCAAATGCGTGGTTCTTTCAAGGCATATATCTGAACTGATTGATATACTGGCGCATGTGGTGTAAATATGCCCGTACAGGAAACTATCAAAGAAGAGGTAGCAAAAATGTATTTGTGGCCAAAGACTTTGGAAGTGCCCATCTTAGATGAGTCAAAAGTGTAAGTTATTGTATTTAAGGCGATTTTCAATTTTTGTAATTACAACATGTAGATTATTGACCTGTGTGTGATCTTAGCAGTGGTGCCAAGAAACCTGTAGGATTGCTTCAGGTAACTATCATCAACTGCAGAAACTTGAGGAAAGCAGATTTGATGGGGAAGTCAGATCCATATGTCAAATTTTCACTTGGTGAGGGAACCCTTTCAAGGAAGACACAGAGAAAGATGAACACCTTGAATCCTGATTGGAATGAAAAACACTCCCTCATGGTGCAAGATCCTGAATCTCAAAATCTGGAAATGTATGTGTACGACTGGGAAAAGGTAAGCATGTTACAAGATGACACCTATTAATGTTGTCTAAGAGCTACATGACCTCTGGTGTGGTTTTCTTTTGCTAATGAAATGATATCTTATTTTTCCACAGCTTTCATCCCATGATTTATTGGGAATGGTGGTGCTTCCATTGGCCACTTTGAAACCTGATGAGCCTCAGTCTTTCACTCATGATTTAAGAAAGAATATGAATGACAATGATCCTTCAAATCAGAAATCACGTGGTCAGATTAGCTTTGAGGTTGTTTACGTGCCATTTAAAGAAGATGATGTCATCCCTGAAGGAGAAGAACAAGACAAAGCACCTGAAGGAACACCACAAGGTGGTGGAGTACTGGTCATAAATGTACACGGTGCGGAAGATTTAGAAGGGAAGCATCACACAAATCCTTATGCCAGAGTAATTTACAAAGGGGTTGAAAACAAGACAAAGGTGAAGCAGTTTGGTCTGTTGATGATTGATGAGATTTCAGCTTGTATCATAGAAAATCCATTTGATAAGTTTCTTTGACATGCCTGCATCTTTCCAGCCATTGAAAAAGAATCGTGATCCCAAATGGTCAGACGGTGAATTCAGACACATATGTGAGGAGCCTCCAGAAAATGACAAGATCAGAGTGGAAATATGGAGCAAGGGCACACATATTGGATTGCACCCAAGAGTAAGTGAGGTTTATAGCAGTCTGCTTTTTTTAGGTTTAGGGTTTAGGGCATAGAAAATAACCATACAATAAGGTGAGTGGATTTCCATGAGAAGCTCACATAAAAGAGTCGTCTTAAAGGACACCATATACATGGAAAGGTAGAAGCAAAAATAAATTAAAAAAAGTGCAAACAAGGTAACAACTAAGCACGGAAAGTAACCTCTGGGTGGGTTTTTATTTTTGGAAAAACCATATGATTGAGTGGATTTCCATGACAAGCTCCTATGAAAGCATAGTTTCAAGATGTATACTGGGAAGAAGGAAGGCAAAAATTACGCTCAAAAGTTGGTTTCTACTCAAAATCACAAACATCTCTGCAAGAAATCTAATCTTCAACATTTTGACACTTCCAATGGGCTCAAAATGCTGCTGTTTCTTAGGAATAGTCAGCAATAAACTTTTTCTGACAAATTATCTTGAAGAAGCTTCTGCTATTTTACTTGGAAGAACTATGTGAAAAGCTTCATGATAAATGCTAGTATATTTATTAAAAAAATGCTACTAGAAAATGAAAAGAAGTTAATGAAATGGAAATATAAGTGCATTATGAGACTTGAAGCATAAGGAAATAGCCAGTTGTGCATATGGAAAGTCAGGATGCATTATGATGATACATGGGTGGAAGCAAAAGAAGGGGAAGCAGTTACTCAAGCTTGGGATCCTTTCAGTTTTTTATTTCTGGTGAAACCACCTGCAGTAGTAGAAACTAAATGTTGAAGCAAAGAAAATACTGCTAGCTGTACTACAGACTTAAAATGTAGGTGCAAGGGGGGACTGATGCTTTTGTTTACAATGACTACTTTCACACATGGATGAAAATCAAAGATGGTGCCTGTGTGAAGGTGTAAACCGCTGCCTGATTGTGCCAGTCCAACCATGTGACGTACAATGCACACAATTGAGTGGCACCAACTGACATCTATGCACCTAAGACATAATTCCCTAGTGATATACTAATGGATGCATATGCTGTTTCATTATCCAGTCCTGAGATTGTTTACTATGCGATACACATTACAAGTCTAACAAACTACAGTAGTGCTCAGCTGATGTGATTCATTCCTAGGTGAATATGCATGCTGTGTGCAGCAATACAAAGGAGAAAATAAGAAATTTAAGGCAGGCTAACACCACACACAAACTACCACACCACCACCACACATGCCCACCTACGGGAAAAAAAAGGAAGAGAAAAAGGACCCATTAAACAATATCTTCATTTTCTTTTCAGGAATTGTTAGGCTATGTGGAGATCAGCCTTGCAGATGTGGTGAGAAATAAGCGCATAAATCAGCAGTATCAACTTATTGACTCAAAGAATGGGAAAGTTGTGGTAGAGTTGCAGTGGCTCTCTGGCTGAAGTATGTTGAGCTTGACATCGTGAGGGTTCCAGGAGCTTTAATGCACCTTCAAATGGGAGCTTCTGAGAACTCCATGGCATTGTGCAAGTGTTGGGGGATTGCAGATTTGACTGCCTTGTACAATTGAGAAATGGTCATGTATGTATATCATGAAAATGTGCAATACCAAAGCAGCAGTCACATTTTCTCAGTTCCTCTTCATTTGCATCTGTAACAAAGATTCTTGAATATGTGAAAATATAATCTCCTACAGGGTATGCCCTTCATAGAACAGCTTGAAATTAGTTTGAACATTTATTCTCTCCATTGGATGCATCAAGGCAAGTACAAAGATGGGAGTTAGAATTACTGCTGGTTCCTTCTTTGGTATAGGGAAGGTTTGATTGTGTGTGAGTATCAGGACAGAAACTAGAATTACAGCCAGCTTCTGGTTTGGGGTACAGTAGTTTGATGTAGGTGTTAGTTCACTCGTGTTTTTTGTTGTTGGCAAGGATTGTAGAATGCTAATTTTTGTAGGAAAAAGTTGGTCTTTAAAGATAAAGATGTTGTAGGATATGCCATAGCTATAGGCAGACTTCTATTTGTTCTCCATATCTCCCTAGGGGATCAAGTACTTTGACATACAATGTTTTGCCTCAAGAACCTTGATTTAGGAAATCTTTTGTTGGAAAGGAGTAATACGGTATGTTCGTTGGTAAGTGAGACCTTGGATGTGGGTGTTTTCTAGACTAATTGGCCAAAGTGTATGGCTTAGGATAGATATAGAAACCTTCAACTTCAAGCTGTACATGTTAGTTGGGGCCACTTTTAGAGCTTATTAGTTTCTTTTGTCTTCCTGCATACTTCTTTTTATGGACTGATTATATTCAGCCGCATGTGCACTTGAGATTTTTCCCATATTGAAAAAGTGCAACCTCAACTAAAGGGATCTTCAGACATGCTGTATGAGTTTGTAATCAAATGGTGGCACCTAATCAATACTTGACTGATTTGAGTAGCTTGTACAGAGTAGTGTAAAAGGTTACAAGGAGATCGAAGATGGGACTGAGCATACTAAACAGTGTTTTGAATGGCAGTTGGGAGACTATTATCACAATCATATGTATTTTTGTGAATCATGTGTATCCTTGTCTATAGGCCTAGGCAACATTGTTCTTGGCATTGTGTTTGCATAGTGGTCCATTCTTGCCAAGAGTACCTAGACTCAAGGTAGTGTAAGGTAATACTTGAAGTTCAATTCTTTTGACCTTGGACCATCACTAGGGGACCTTATCCAAAGTGTGGTACTTAGTTTTCACATAAGAGAATCTACCCAGTCTATCTCGAGGCTTGTCAATTTATATTTGTCTTGGAGAGTGAATCATCTTGGCAAAACTAGTGCACTCCAGGTATTCCAATAGTTTGAGCCCACACAAATAAATTCCATGCATGTCCAACTATAACTAGTTGAAAAATGTCTTGTTGGAAGTCTTTCCACACTATACCAAATATCGTCTAGCACAGTGAAGTAACAACATTTGCACTTGAGCTTAGAAGCATCCACATATAACTTGACAACGAGATCACCCATTCCATCACCCAAAAGCAACCCAAGGTATTTACTTGGGACTACCTTGAGGTATTTGAATAACATCTGGAAACATCAAGTCAAGACCTTGTACAACTTGAAGTATTGACTTGGAGTACCTTCAGGTATTCCAATAACATGTGGAAACGTCAAGTCAAGACCTTGAACAAAGTTCAATACACCTCTTGCAAACTTAGCGTTTGCATTGCCCATCTTGAAGTACCTCCTACTAGTCTTGGTCCATTCTTAAGTGTTACCATCAATTTAAGTCATTAGAAGGGGATTTTGAGTTACATTTCCATAATCTATAAATAAACAAAGACCTACTTGGAGGTTCATCGATACCTACTACAACATCCTTGCTTGACAAAGGTGCCATAGGGATTGGACAAAAGGAAATACCTCATCTCTCGATTAGTTTTGTTCAAGATAATCCTTGTATACTTGAAGGTCACACTTTAAAGCCTACAAATGTTGACCTAATTCATTAAGTTGAGGTGCAAACAATCACTGTAGTCATGTGCATTGTCTTGTTAGGTAGTCCCATTGCCTATAAATAAAAAATAAAGACATTGGAGGCACATCAATACATACTCTTGCATCCTTGCTAGACAAATGTGCCAAAAGGATTGACCTAGTTAGACGAAAGGATTGACCTTGCTAGACAAGGAAAATGCACCAATTCCCATTTACTTTTACTTGAGGTACTTCATGAATATGTCAAGGCTACACTTTGGAACCTAGAAACATCGGCCTAAGGCATTAGATTGAGAGCTAAGCAATCACCCTAGTCACATGCATAGTCAAGTGAGCAAGAAGCACATTACCTTCCAATTTGGAGAAGGGTTTCCCTTGTGCATCAAGGTGAATACTATTGCTTATCAACGAGAACTCTAATATGTTTTTGAGCATCTAAATGATACACTTATAGAAGCATTTCAATCTTAGGACACATACCTCACATGTGAAAGGCTTTGGACTAGTGGAGATCTACCTCATCTAAACCATCATTTCATACCTTCTAGGTATTGGGGAATACTTCAAGCGTACTAATTGTGGGTTCTTGGAACTAAAGACTGTAGGCCTAGGTGGTCCAAGTACTTGGGTAGCATAGTGCAATAAGTGTAGACCCTCATAATTGTTGAGAAGCTAAAGTTGCACTCCAACTAGAAACTAGAGACATCTTGAAAGCATAACAATTCTCCATAGACAACCCACAAGGGTTGAATTTCAAGAAGACCAAGAGTTGTTGACCACTCAATCAAGAAACCCTAAGAGGGACAACCCAAGGCTCAAGGAACCCAAAGGGAGCTCACATAGACAACTTGGTTTTATTGCTTGAACCAAAGTGTTGATCATACCATCTAGGGCTAAAAGCACAATCATACAACCTAGAAGCATGCCTTGAAAACAATGCATCTTTTCAGAAGCTTGACTCCTTCTTATAGGAAACCCCCATTCTATCCTTAATTGCACTTCCCAAAAGCCTTGTCATTCAAGAACTTTAATAGTATGGCCAAAGATGAAACTATCCATAGTTGCTACAATATCCAAAACCAACTTAGGAATTGCATTAGGTTCACTAGAAGAGTGCACGAAGGTAGGGATCTAGATGATGTACTCATTGATGTTGAATATTCTAGAATCACAATAAGAAGTCTCATTCAGAAATGCTCAAATGGTCCATGGAATAAAAGGAAGCCAAGAATAAAGGACAAGAAGTTGATGAAACCTTTATTAGAATGCCCAACAAGTCTTTGGTAATGACAGCCTCAAGACTAGTGAGAAGAAAGATAAGCTTTCTTCCTACTAGTGAGGATTCTATTGAAAAGAATGATTTGGACATATTGAAATGCATGTTCATGAAGTGTTTGTACAGGTTCACTATGCATACAACCTCATGAATCCTAGCCAAAAGGTTATGTGGCTATTAGGGATTATGTGACAAGTTTCCATGGTCTCTGCAAGACAATTCTTATGTTGAGAGGATGAATTTGAAGATAATATTCATGGTCTTCATCAATGGGATTAGAGATGAAGAATTGTATGACGACTTAGTGAATAACTCAAGCTTGAATAGAGCTACCTTGATAGGGTTTTAAGAAAAGATCATTAGAGAGGATGCTTGTTGAAAGAGAGAAACAAAGAGGAGAAACAAACCTAATGCATCATGATACTACATAATGATAGAGGTTAGGAAAGGGAGATAACCATGCCATAGGAATTGGTGGACCTACACAAAAGTCGATGAAGATCAATGACAACATGAAACCTAGGCCATATAGAGCCAACACCAAATACATCCATTCTCATGGCAACTACATGCCAATAGAATGCACAAAGTGTAGGAGAATGCTTTGTAGTAACTATGGATGGTAGGGCCATGATGTAGCCATCTATCTAGCATGAATAAAACTTGTATATTCAAACCCCTATGCCAAAAATACATACCCAATAGACCAAGGGCTTTCAAATTAAAGAGCAACACACTAGCCTTGCATGTGCCAAACAAGTAGAGACCTATTCCACATAGGGGTGATATCAATCCAATCGAAATCCCAAGATTGCTCATCTAGTTCAAGTGATATTCTCACTCACTATAAGGTTGATATCAATCCAATCAAAATCCTAAGATTGCCCATCCCATTTTCATACATATACCAAGTGACATTCTCACTCATTATGTGGGGAAACTTTTTGAGAAAGAAGGTTACATAGACCCTTATCTCTCATACAACAAAGAAGATGATGGAATCCTTATGCACCATAGATCCATTCCATTTATATTGCTTGAAAGAGGAAGAGACCAAGGCATGATCTAACTTCTACAAGAACTCTTGTTGGCATTTCGGCCAACCTAGACAACCTAGACACATAGGATCTCCATGCCTTGAAAAGGAGGAGCAAAACAAAGACTATAGGGTACAACAAAGATGCCATAAATGTGGTATCTCTCACTTGTATGTAGATTTCCTAGAAGAAAAAAGATTCCACCAATATGACAATCATGTGTGTGGTGTTTTGATAATTCCTATGAAAATTATATATATATATATATATATATATATATATATATATATATATATATATATATATATATATGTATGTATTTTTTGGTTTTTCATGTCTATTTGCCGCGTGATAATGACTTGTTATGTGTGGCATCACATGTAGCATGGGTCACATTGTGCATGGTAGATAGTTGGTAGGAAACTAATGTTTTTTGTGTTGTGGCGAGTAGATTATTAGATAGAATTATTGTGTAAGGATAAATTATTGTTGGGTGCTTCATTAGATTGAATTATTGTATTTTTTGGTGTTCTCTAGTAATTGACTATTGTGTGTGCATGCATGCAATTTATTTATTTGGTTGTAACCTTTGTGAAATGTCAAAAGGGTTAGACAAATATTTTTTAAACCTTTGAATATATTTATAAGATAGAAGTTAGAAATTATTAGATCAAAAGCATAGCATTCAAGAAATGATCAAAAGCATAGCTCACTCGTGCATGGGGGGAGATTATACCCAATCTTGTGTCTTGCACTCTTTGTTTGTATTTTTTGTCTTACCATTTGTATGGTCTTCTAATTTGTAGTTAAAAATCAGTTGTTGTATCATGAAAGGTTACAACATGCGGTATGCTTCTTTTCATCAGGGTTGAAACTTTGGATGAGGATTTGTATTCCACTCTAGAGTTGGAATGTTAAATGATGATTCTAGTTTCACTCTATTGAATGTTATGACATAATCAAGAACAAAGAAGGCTAGAGTTAGCTTCCTAGGACCTTTAACAATGGACAAATCTTCCATTGAGAAAAAGAATAACAAGAAGACAATACAAAGTAAAATTGCCACAAAGATTAATAGAAAGAGTGAGATTGCAATAATACTAACACAAGGCATGCTTTTTAGTGATGTAGAAGCTACTAAATTGATACCACAACTTGAGAAACTAGAAAGTTTGAAGGAAGAAGATTACCTTGACCCAATTGATAAAGTCTAGAATCCCTAAGCATTTTTCTATGATCACAATGTGGAATTTGATTAGATAGCTCATGAAATGTTAGGTGGAGTGCCTCAATTGAACCCCATAGGATCAAGCATCTTTGGGAGACCTCTCAAGGAGGAGGGTAAGTAGCTAGGAGAGCTACAACATATAGATTTGAAGGAAGATATGTGCAAATGATTGCCACTCTCACTTGTACATGTCAAAGGACCAAAGTGACAATCATTCCTAGGATTGTTACTGAAGTAAAACCTTGAAATATAAAGATATTTTAAGGCTTGAATAGAAGGAATGCATGAGGAAGTAGTAGTAGGAATGAGCTTACAAGAGTACTAATGTGACCTTTAGCTAGATTCCTAGAGCTTTAGGAGGAAATATATTCTAGCAAGAAGCTAAAAGTCATGATATTTAATGAAGTGATCACCTTAGGCGACACCACTAGAAAGGGAGTAATAGACACTAGGGCTAGTGCTATGATAGTGAAATTTGTAGTGCTCCGTGCATGGGGTAATCCATTCATTGAGAATGTGCACTTCATACTTTTGACGGATAGATCAAAGTCAAACCAATTGGAGTCCTCAAGGGTTGGCATGTTAATGTTGTAATCATATAATTCTTACTCAAAATTGTTACAATGAAAAGCATGTATTAAGATCTCTTGTGATGATGACCTTGGATGAGAAATGCAAGGTTGATAGAGTAGTGGGATATTGAGCTAACATGTTTTGAAAACTTGTGAAGGTAGTAGCTTGAGTGGAGATATAAACTTGGAAGACTTCCAAGGTTGATTTGAATGCCATCCCTGGGATGTACTAGGTCATTCACAATGCTAAGCCAACAATGGTCAATTTAAAAAGATATTCCCTATCTAGAACACAATAGATATTGGATGCACATATTTGGAGCCATTAATCTATCCTAAGGATGAGGGCGAGCATAGGCAAGAAAGTGTGAGTTTGAATGTGAAAGAAGATGAGGTGATTGCTAACTAAGGAGAAATAGAATCCATACCTTGAATGCTTAGGTACATAATGATGTGCTTTGGATCAATGAATTTGTTACTATGAATGACTTACAAAACACTACATAATAAGCTCAAATTGGTGAGAGTAATAGCTTTCTAGTTTGTGAGAAAGCCTTAAAATGAATACATCTCCCAATTCACTATTGGAATTGGACTTGTGTGCATGACTTGAAGTTCATGTACAATTATGCATTGCTAGCCAATCAAACATCCAAATAAAAAATGGGTTTGATATATGATTATTCTTGGGATGAATATCTAGATGTGGATAGGACTCATGGCAAATGAGGGGATAGAGCCTAAGAAGGGCCACCTATGCCATTGCCTATCATTACTATTAGAGCAATAAACATAGATGGAGCCAATAAATGATGAATGAGTCCCATCTACCTATCTTATGATCTGAGTGCTTGCAAGCATAGAGCATATTCTTGATGCTCTCATAGATAAAGGTTCTGATTTCAAATGTGCTAATATTTGATGCATGGAACAAAATCAAACAACCTAAGTTAGTGCTTAGAATAGTTGTGATTAGCCTATATAAGGAAAACCCATATTCTTGGTGGGAAAGTGTAAGATATTGATGAACATTGGAACTAGAAGATTATGCATCATGTTTTTTTGTTCTAGCAATAGTGAGAGTGCTGGGGAAAAGACGTTGCATGGCGTGTGTTTCAAGCAACAGTTCAAATGAAACATCAATTTTGATGAGGAAGGACTCACCTAGGTTTTCCTAATGTTAAAATTATCACATCTTAAAGTAAGGGAGACCTAGGCTATGACAAGATGAGGAGAGAGAAGACCACTTTAAGACCTACCACAACTTCTAGTGTAGGAGTAAGGATGTGCTTGAAGACATTGTCAAGGGGCAAAAGGGGAAATAGAAATCGATGAGCTAAGTCCCATATCAAAAGAGGAAAAGGACCAAATGGATGCCAAAGACCTACAACCCAACAACAACCATCTCTGCCCAAGGGAAAACCAATGGTATTTCATAATAGACACTCAAGAACACTTTGCCGAAAATATTGTAGGAGGATTAACACAAGACTATGGTGGATGCCGAAGGCTCTATTCGACACTTAAGGATTTTGGACTAGAAAAGTGTGGATCTAGCTACAAAAGAATCATATTCAAACCCCTCTTGCCACCCAAATACTTCCACCATCTTCGATGGTAGAAGTTATTGCGTTAACCAAACAAGAACTACTAGTGTTAGATAAAGCCCCACTTCAAATGTACCTAAGGAGACTAAGGATTTACTCAATCTATACATGAAAAATCCATAAAAACTTTGAGTGTACACATAGCAATGAAGTGCTATTGTAAGTCCCAACTCCAAACATCTATATGCAATGCATTGGAACACCCAAACTTAGACTAGTAGCAGCCCTAGGTTTTTTGCATATTCAATACCTTTAGATTCCAAGGGTAAAGTTCTTCAATAGTAGGGATCATGAAAATAATAGCCCCTCTAGCTATGTTGTTGGTGTTCCTTCAACCACACATTTAGTTGCTACTTCCTTAATCCGACTCATGATCCAAAGTAACAATAGCACCCGAAGGGTGCTCAATCTCCTACTAAGATGCACCATACCTCACCTTCACCCACCAATGCAACCATGGATGCACAAGAATAATAGCTTTTGATTGCTAATAACCCATTGGTATAAAGAAGGAAGTCAAGAAGAATGAGAGCAAGAAGCCATCAACAGTACTTTTAAAGAATCCTGAGGTAAACAATCATATATTCTAATAGGTATTGTCAAATAAACCCAAGTTTCCTTTCTCATTAGCTTCTAGCCTTGTAAACCGTCATCCACCTTTGTTGCTCAATCAAAGATCAAAGTCATAAGTCCTTGTCATTATTAATGGTGAGGTTGTGCAATTTCAATCTATTGTGCAATGGGTTCCTTTTATTGTAAAGGATTTCCTTATTTTTTTCTACCTTGTCTGCAGGAGTTTCCATCAATTGCATTTGGTATGATTAAACCCTAGAAGTGCCTTGCGCTCAAACATGCTTTCTCCTTTTCCAAAAGAATGTTCTTAATGTGATCAAAGTTACTCAAATGTGTATTTATGCTTAGTTAGGCTTTTTTGACTTCTTTAAAAAATAGTAATTATTCAACGTCAAGCAAGAAATTTAAATTTCTTAGTTTTATTTTTAATTTTCATGAGGCAATGATCACATATAACAGTTCTTCCTTTAAGATCACACTATTTCTACATTGTTTATTGTGACAACAAGAGTCGATGGTACAACACTTAAGTACGATGTGTCTAGTGTGCAACTACATGTGTGATTCTATTTCCTAAATTAGATTGCCTTAGAAATTGGTCACAAATCAAGGATTTAGAAGCGTCAACTTGACATGCTCCTCAACTTTAGAGGGCTTATAGGTTTGGAGTTTCATCAAATGGACTTGGGACGCTCTTGTCCTAATAAGTGTTGAAAAGAATCAAAGCTTGGAAAAAGGGATTTGTGAATATTCCTAAGATGATATAGTAGAATTCCTATCCTCTTACAAGTGGTTGTGAAGTGTATCCTAGAGGCAACCATGCACCTATTGCGTGTTACATCTATGCCTAGGGTGTCTCATGCGGTGATTTGTCATGTGTGTGTCTAGGCTATTATAATATGCATTAAGAGAATGTTTGATGCAAGTGATGTGGTGCAGCTTAGTGAGGTGCACTTTGTGCCTACTAGATGAGGGAAGTACTTAGCCCTAGTTTCCATTGGGAATGTCCTAAGGGAAGGTGGGCGGGTCTAGGAAATGTCTACTAGGAACAATGCCTATGTGTGCTCTTAGGGCTGATGCTCTTGCACACTTGCACTATTACAAGTGGAAAATTATTATTTTTTCTTGGATGTGCAAGATGGTCCTTGCAGCTTGTTGTACCTTGAAGTACTCACCTTCAATGCTCTAGGTTTGTGTCCTTGTATTGTCAACCTCGGATAAACAATTAATATCTCTCTTCAAGTTTAGTGCTAGAAGAGACTTAAGGTAAAGTGTCCTTGCCCAATCAACTTTGTGGCCTTGCCAAGACTAATAAAGTTTATGGATGTGTGGAGAGTGTCAATCCTTGAGAGTGATTACTCAATTTGATGCAAGATCAAAGAAGAGTAGAGCTAGGTGCTTCATGTACCACTAGAAATGAAGGTTGACCAATGTTTCAAGGTCTAGTCATGATTTAGCTTCCTTGAGCAAACTTGCGAGGCTATTGCAAAAGTAAATACTTTTTTTTTGGATCAATAGTTTGCTTAAGTTGATGTGTCAAAGGGTTCATGTGATAATGAGTTGATGCTTCGAGAGGTTTATGTGATGACAAGTTGACGTGACGAAGAGTTGATGTGACAAAGGGTCCATGTGATGATGAGTTGATGTGTTGATAAGTGCATGTACTAACAAGTTCATATGTTGAAGAGTTGATGTGTGGATGGGCTTGTGTGACAACAAGTTGATGTATTGAGAGGCTTATGTGATGAATAGTTGATTCGTTAAAGGATTTGTGTGGCGACAAGGTGATGTGGCAAGATATTTATGTGTACAAAGAGGTTTATGTGATGAGAAATTGATACATCAAAGGCTTGATATGCCAAAGGGTTTATGTGACAACAAGTTCCTTTGGCAAGGGGTTGAGTGCGTACCTTGTGATGATGAATTCCGTCATGTGTTGAGAATTAACCATTCTATGCATGAGATGATCAGTTGAGTGCAAAGAATGTGGTGGGGCTTTAATGCCAAAGAGAACTCTAAATTTTTAATGTGATGAAGTGGACAAATAAAAACAAATTCCTCCCGTAACTAAATGCATTGGTTGAGCCAGCTAGAGAAGGAATCTCTCCACCTCCTCCTGATGATTATGTTTGTGCATAATAATGATAAGGTGGACTTGGTCATTGTGGACTCTAACTTGGTTATCTCCATGCTACTCTCTCTCTCTCTCTCCTCTCAGCCAATGGCTTGTCGTCTTTCGGTGCTGGCTTCTTCCTTTGATGGCATGGTGGTGGTGGTATGGTGGCTTGGTGGTAGTGGAAGGGGTGGAGTGGTGTGAGTAGGAGAAGCAACAGGGATGGGGGTAGAGGGTGTTGGTGGAGATGATGGAAGGGAAATGGAAGAGTAGAGAAGGGATGTGGACGAGGAAAGATAGACATGACACTTGTGAGAAGTGGGTAGAGATGATAGGGAAGAGAGGGTGATGGTGGAGGTGGTGGAAAGGTGGGAGAAAAAGGGGGTAGTGACGGTGATGGGGGCAGAAGATGGAGATAAGGGTGTGGGTGCGGAGGAGGGGAGGAGGATATGTGGTGCCTTCATGGAGGACGAGGGTAATTGTGATAATTGCCTAGCGTTGTATGTCGTTGGCCTAAAGGTAGCGACAACTGCGTGTAAAGGGTAGCGGGGGCAGTAGCTTGCGGCGTAGGTGCCAAGCTATCTATATGGGGTTGGCACTGTTGGCGACTCTATGCTTGGTGAGCCATGATTAGATAGAGGGGGGGGGGGACTAATTCTAAAGTTTCCCCGTAATTAAATACAAAATCAAAGTTGTTCCCTCTAACAAACAAAACTATTCAAATAAATTGCAATATCACAAAATAGAAAGAAGGGTTAATAAGCCCCCATTCACCCACAATGATCTCTCTCTCTCTTTCTCTCTCTCTCTCTCTCTCATTCTTTTTCGGAATCGCAACTCAATCCCAATTCACATGCAATGGTTCTACCCATCTCCTTTTGTATTCCTGCTCCTCCTCTTGCCTAAGAGAATAAGCTTTCACAATTTAAATGTGCACACCATGCATTGTAAGATCCCAACAATTTTAACACATTTTCCTCCTTTTATTTGTGATCATGAATCAACATTCTTTCTTTTTCCTAAATTCTTTTTGATGTTCCTAAAAATGATTATTTGCTCTTATCTATGTTTTAGGAACCATACTACAAATCAACAACACAAGTTTTATTTCTAATGCAAGACCCCCCCCTAAAATATTCACATGTTTTGGAGTTGCCCTTGCGTACCCCTCATAATCATAACGCGAAGTGCATAAGCAACTTGCGGTCATAGTGTCCTTGGTCCTCGTACGGACCTAAAATGTTATGCTCCACAAGCTCAACTTCAGGACCATTGAGCACAACCCTTATCATTTCAAGGGCATGACACACTTACTCAATGACTATGTCTCACATAGCCTACTCACCTGCATGAAACACAAGGGGCTAACTTAGCTCATGTGCATGAAATACGAGGGACTAACTTACTACTTGTTGGAGGATAGGTTGATTCGAAGCGGTTGTAATGAGAATGTGTATTAAACTTATCACATTATAGTCATATACTTCATTAAGCATTGCTCCATGATCCACATGCATCGCTCGTTGCTCATGTACTTGCTTTCATTGTCACCCATGCCATGAGAGGAGTCATTGTAGACAAGTTAGAGGAGAAGAAGATAGCTTCTTACCATATGTCCCTCACTCTCTCAACCTCACACACCCTCACTCACACACTCAACTCACAAAGATGCAATGGAGAAAACTTAGAGAGTGATGAAGAGCTTCACTCCATGACCCTCACTCTCACACTCTCACACTCTCCTCCTTCACTCTCAATAGGCAAAAGAGTAGCAAGAGAATATAAGCTTGAGTTAGTTCACATACAAATAGCTTGCCCTATTCTTTTTCATATTTTTTATGTATGAATTTTAGGGTTTCCAGCCCTCTTGGGCATCCAATCCACTTTTGTGGCCTCATGACCGGTCGTTGCGATATATACATGCATTTAGAGACTTAATTGGACTCTACTTCGAACCAAAAGTATTACAATCTACACCAAAGTGTACTTAGCTGTTAGTTTTACAACAAATACAATATCTTTGAAAAAATAATGACAAGTACTTTTGTTGGATGAAATTCTTGCATGTACATTTGCAATATTTATTTGTCAATTTATTGTGCTTCCATTATTCTTTTGCTTCAATCCAAAATGAGATTAACATCACTTATCACTCTAAGTGTAAGAATGTGGTCCAAGGTAGAGGATCCCCTCTTAGTCCCTTTCTTTGCAACCCCACTTCTCTACCCAATCACTCAACTCGTGCTTAAGAATGGAAGCATATAACTTGGCCAATGTCTATCAATGGCATCTATCGAACCCTCCCTACAGTAAAAAAGGTAAACGTCTCTAGGTACGACACTAGGGGTTTAGGAAGAGGCCGGTTTCCTATTGTGTAGAGAATGGCTATATATTTCTCCCACGTTGAACTCGTAGTCGGTGTCGTGAGGAAATGCTCTCTCCATGCCTCCCTGGAGTCTTGCCTCAACAACTGGTATACACCTCTCTCCAATTGAGCTAGAAATGCTCTCTTCTTTTGTTTTATATGAGACATATGAAGAACACTTGTGCCTCTTTGTGAGTAATGGAGCCCAATGCTATCTCCCTCTATGGATGGGACTCTAGTCTAGATACTCATAATCTAATCTATGTGGTCTAAGAATGGGGTCACTGTTTGTGTGGCCTTATTGAACTACTAAGTGAGATCCTATAATGGGGTATCAAGATCTATGCCATATGATAATATAAAGATCTCCATCAATTAGATATCCTCTATCTCCTTGGAGAAATAATATCTCAAATTGTTGATGGATCATTTGAGAATTCTATTCCTAAGTAAAATCAAGATCTATTATGGATGATAAGTAGGCATAGTCCACTACAACTCTAATGAGGTGCAATGACATTGTAGGGGAGGGTCAAGTATATAGTCCACTATACTAGCACAATGTCAATGGGGATAGCATGTGAAGGCCCTTGATCAAGAATATCAAGCTATTCCATTAAGCACGACTAGTCCATGTGCTATACCGATCTCCACTAGGTATCTTCTATATGCTCTAATTTTCCCCATATTCTAGGAGCTCCTCTTTATCTCCTCCACCTCATGGTCCTAGAGCATATTCTCAAATGTATCAAAGAAGGATATTTTTTAGTGAGCTATTGTTAATTGTAAATGGGAAAGTAGTGGAACCCACAAAGGTGCATATTGCAAGACCCACATCTCAGTAGGGCACTAGCTTCCCTTTGCTTTCAAATAGCCGATGCAATCGAAATATGTATACATAAAGTAGGAAAGACCAGTCAAAAACTATAAAGGAAGAATGGGCACCCAATTTGAGTATTATTTCAAGAGCCTCAACATATGAAATCATTGGGCTATCTCTCACCTAGCTCCTCACATGTGGATCGAAACCCATTTGTAGTGAGCATTGCGTAGCATACCACTAACCATGATGGAGACACACACATGCTCCACGAGTCAAGTGAGTGCTTCTTTTTCCCTCAACTGTCTACTACCTCCACAAGTGAAAGAATGAGAATGGACATGGCAAGAGAGAGTGCTTGAAGAGAAGAATAGTAGAGCTTCACCCTCTTGCTCTCTCACTCTCACTGTCTCAGTCTCTTCCTCTCAATCTCTCACTCACAAAGAAAGTAAGAAGGCAAGTGCATAAAGTTTGTACACACACAAATAGTTTGTTCTATTAATTCTCATCCCTTTTATACAAATTTTTAGGGTTAGGGTTTTTCCATTACTCTTGGGTATCAAGTCCACTTTTGGGCTAAAAGACCAGTCATCTCTTATTGTATGCTTCTTCTATGGTGAAAATAAACTAAAACCTTTGCGGTTTTTCCTCGGGAGCCCATGCTATTATTACAACTTGCATAGGATCATGCCTTACTTATGGATTTACATGATAAATTAATACAATTGTTGTAAATTTTTGGAAATTCAAATATACAAGTGCTTTATGCATATTATGTTGCTGCTAATAATTCAAAAAATTAGGCTCTTTCTTTGTGCTTGCTTTCATGTTGCATGCTGCTTACTTCATGTGGTCAACATTATCCCCCTCCTAGACAAGTACTAGTCCTATGGTACTCTGTGTCATAGGTGGCATGCTTTAGCTTGTATAGAAGATGTGGATACTAGGGACAATTGCGCATTGTCCTTGGAGGAGTCCTTCAGATTGTTGATGACAAAAGCTTCTTGGTGTAAGTTAAGTGGTGGTAGGTGATTTTGTTGCTAAAAATCAGGGTGTTCTTGGGATTCTCTTAGTGGGTTTCAAGGGTGATTATTCTCTTGGTGAGTTTCCATGGTGAATCAAAAGGCAAAATATTGGGTTAAGGATGGAAGAACTTGAAGATAAGTTGATGGTGTGCTAATACTTGAAATCTTTAGTACCTGCTTGTTGGAAAACTTCTCATGTAGTCTTTCCCTAGGAGACAGTGCTAGTCTTCTTACCATACATATGACATATTTTGTTGGTTTGGGAGAGGGATTGAATCCCAATAAAACTTAAAGTATTGTTCCACACTTGAGGATCCAAACCATGCATAGATTGTGGTGTAGTTATTATGTGACTGCACGTAAATACTTAGGTATTACTTAGTTAGAAGATAGCCATTCTGTTTCCTCGTAGTAGTGTTGTTGTGAAGAGAAGGAAAAAAGTGTTGTTGCTGAGTAAAAATGTACTTGAAGAAGATTATGAAGGTTTCATTGATATGATTTTTTTAAATGATTTAAAAATGCCATACAATGAGGTTTTCAACATCATAGGAGAGATCAGAGGGATGACAAAGATTTGGAAGGCTAAGAAGGACTACACATTGAGTAAGAGGTGTTCGATCCTTAAGTCTTGATTTGCCATTGTGAAGAACTTGTTGTGGATGGAGAGTTTGAAGTCTTTGAGATGTGATTGAACTTGAGGTAATAGACGAGATTCAAATTTATCTCCTTGTTGTCAGTTCTCTTCTTGTGTTCCCTTGGAGCTTGTTGAAAATCCTACACATCCATGGATTTAGTCTTTCTTATATCCATGAGGTCTTCCATAGCTTGTTGACTTGCTGCTACATGGTTTGCTACCTTAAGCATATCATATTCCACCTACTTGTCTGTATTCACTTGATAGAAATTGAGAGCATATGCATTCGATTCTAAAAAAGATTTACAAATTTTGAGAATAGCTGTATAACATCACTTACCAATTCCCGTTGTTAATAGTCAATTGCTTCTGCTTGCTCCCTCCCCACACAAAAAATGTTACAATGCTTCCGAGCATTGTGGGGATACTAATAGTGTGGTGTGCATGGAGTTTTTGGTGTTTTTTGTTATTTCATTTTATTTTTGCTTTTATAAATTCTATTGTGTAGAAAATTGTAATGTATAAGTGTTGTAGATTATGGTATATGTACTCTACTAAGATGTGAGCCATTGATATAAATTAGGATTGTATTGAAGTGCAACATATGTGTCAAAAAGTTGTGGTAATTTTTCAATTAGGGTCAAATATGCTACAACATCAAGTATCACACCCCCTTGATTTGATCTACTTGCAACATGGAGCTCTTCTTCTGTGAGGATTTTATCGAGGGGAGGTCTAGCTAGCGTGACTCTTCGTACAATGGCAAGTACTTGGAGGGAATTGGGAGCTCCATACATTGGGTCAATTTGGGATTTCCATATAGCTCATCTTTGCTCCGAAATGGTCATGAGATGACTTTCGAGTTCAACCATTGAGGCTTTCATATTGGATGTGTGTGGCATGTGTATCTGTATGTGTAGTGAATGTGGGGAGTGTGTTTGCATGTGCACACTAGAGAGGTATGGATGCACTTGTGTGTGGAGCTTCTACATGTGTAGCTAGGTTGTGTAATACATGTTACTATGTGTGTGCACGTGTATCGGCTATGTGAGTGTGTGTGTACGTAGGTGGTGCATGTGTCCATATGTGTGTAGTGTATGTGTATATGTGATGTGTGTAGTGTGTGTATATGTGATTAGGCTAGTGCATGTATAGTGATGTGTGTGTGCCTAGTGTGTGTGTAGATATGTGTATGTATATGCATGCCTATATATGTGTGTGTAATGCTAAGTGCATGTGTATATGGGTGAGATGTGTGTTTATGCACGTATGTTAACCTAATGTATGTGTGGGTGGGGTATGAGGTGTATGTGTAGGGGGTCTATGTGTGTGCGGCGTGTTCTTCACATGTGTGTATGGTATGTGCATCTATCTGTGTGTGGTTTCATAGAGTATATGTGTAGCGAATGTGTGGTATGTGCGTCTATATGTGTGTGGTGTCGTAGAGTATATATATGTGCATCTATATGTACATGGTGTCGTAGCGTATATATATATGCATCTATATGTGTGTGGTGTTCTAGACTAAATGTGTAGCAAATGTGTGTAGTGAGTGTGTCTATGTGTGATATAAGGTGTGGTATGTGTGCCTCATGTGTGTTGTGTGCTCGTATGTGTGTCTTGTGGATTTGTGTGTGTGTATGGACTAGGTGGTGTGTGTGTGTGTATGTGATGTGGGTCTTATGTCTATGTGTGTGTAGTGTGGAGGATGTGTATGGGTTTTAGTGGGGTGCATTGTGGGTTGTTGTGCCTATGTGCATGTGGCGTGTGTCTATGTGAGTCTGTGTTGCATGTGTAAGGGTGTGTGGGTATGGGTTAATGTGAGTGTGTGTATACATGTGCTATGTGTAGGCACCTACATGCTATGTGTTTGTCACACGGTTCTGTGTGGTGTTTGTCTAATATGTAAAGGTGGTTACAAGTCTAGTGTGCACTGATGCATGTGTATGTGGGTAAGTGGATGGAGGCACGACATGTGTGTGCATCACACAAGGATACCAAGGCATTTTCTCTGTCTGCCAACTACCGACAATCCTTCCTACTAAGTAGGTTGGATGTGGCTTGTGGAGAGGGAGAAGGGTACAAAGGTGTATACTTGTGTTGTTCCTATGTGTGTGTACACCCTAAATGTGTGGGGTGAATGCATTTGTGGTGGTGTGTGTATGAGGTGGTATGCATGTGCGTGTGCAGTGGGTATGGGTGTGTATGTATGTAGCTTGTGCAGTTAAGGGAGCCCACTTCTCCTATACTCCCCACTCTCTTCCTCCTTGCGCAGGAGGAATTAAGAGGAGTAGGGTGGAATGATGTGTGTGAAGCTTGTCTATGTGTAGGTAGGGTGTGATATATGTGGGTGTAGTTACGTGCAAAGTGGGTGGCACATGAGTGAACCTAAAATTTCACACCCACACATATCACTGTTGTGCATGTGCCAACATTACACCCTTAATTGCTATCATGTGGGCATATTCTTCGTGTGAGGTATTTGTGCGCATGTGGAAGCATTATGTGCCAAGGGGTGTGTTATGTGTGAGTGTGTAAATGTGTTGTGTGCATGTGGTATGTGTGCTACGTAGGGTGTGCGTAGTGTTAGTGTGTATTGGGTGTGGAGTGCATGTGAATGTAGCCTATATGTGTGCTAATCATGTGTGAGGCATGAGTTAAGCGTGTGTGTGCACAGATGTGGTGCATTTGTGGGTGTAAATGGGATATGTGTGTGAGTGGTTGTGTGGTGCAGGGTGTAAAGTGTGTAAGTTTAATATGTGTGCATCTGGTTTAGTGTGTGTGTGTGTGGCATGTGTGTGTTTAATATCGAGGTGGGGTTAGTGTGTCTGAGTTGTGTGTTTAGGGTGGGTTTAGACCCGGCATACAAACAGGCGTCCCAGATACAGATGTCCAATCAAATTTTAGCATGGAAAACTGTATGTTCACACACATGGTGGAAGGCCAAAAAAATTAGGGGCCTTTTTTGACACATCATGGCCAAGTTTTTGCTCCTTTCTTTCGGCCTGCCCAGCACGGATAATTCTCCTTCACGCCATGTCTTCTCTTTGGTGCCTTGCATCTTGCCTATGCAGCAACAAGACTACCATTGCAGTTCTTGAGCTCTCTCTTTCCTCTACATATACTTGCTACTTCAATCACATCATCAAACTCTCATTGAGCTTCAATCATCTACATGTACTCTCTCTCTCTCTCTCTCTCTCTCTCTCTTTATGGCGTAGTGATCAGGATCATCTCTCCCTCTCTCCCTAGTGGCATGTAATCTTCATTGAAAATTGTGTGCATCTCTTTTCTTTTTCATAATAGTTGGGTGCATCTCCCTTTCTCTCTCTCAGTAGCACAATTTGCATTATTAGAACCTGTTTTCTCTCTCTCTCTCTCTCTCTCTCACAATATGTGCACAATTTGCATTACCAAAATTTGCTTTATTTCTCTCTCTCTGAATTAGGTGCATTATGTATTTGAATCGGTGCATCTCTCTCTCTCTCTCCCCCCAAAGAGACATGCAATCTGCATTGAACTCAAAAATTGGGTGTATCTGCGTGTGTATGTCTCTCTCTTGGTGCATTGGATCAATAAATCAAGTTTAGACATTGGATTTGTGTTGAAATTGGCCTAATTTATGTAGTGCTGTGTCACACTAAATTTTCCTAAAAATTGGAAAATTATTGCTTTTAGTACCGAGACTTGGTTTGTAGACGAGTATTAGAACTCAATTTTGTAGCAATACATTATTTAATTTGTAGCCTTCATTGGTGCACATCAGAACTCAATTCTCATTTGTTGTAGCTTCACATGTCGTAGAAAGTGTGTGGAGTAGGATAAAATAGAAAAACGAAATTAGGTACAAATTTACTATTCTTTTCTCTATATATTTGTGAATGTCATCTGTAAATAGAACTTGATTTTTGTTGTTGCATCCATTTGTAATAGCCTTCAAACTCTTGACAGACATTTTGTGGAGGAGGATAAAACAAAAAAAGGAGATTAGGAACAATTTTTTCTTTTTTTTTCTCTATATATGTGTAAATATATTGTCAATTGTAATCAAAGGACTGCCTTATTTTGTAGGCTTGTAGCAATGGCTTTTCGCCAATACACACAAGACTCTCAAGATGACATTGTCATGGAATCACAACCACAAATCTCTTTGGATAGCCAAATATCAAGTCCTTCAGGTTTGCTCCCAAACGCACCATATTATTTGTAGCATCTTCCACAAATGGGTATGCAATTCGGAATACCTCGACATGGGTTTAGTGGTATGATTAATGATAGCTCCTATTCTGAACACTTGCATTACACAACACCTCAAGCTACCAATATGCAAGGGATTCAACCCTTCTTTACCAAAGGTCAGAATTTGGACCATCATGAGGCAAGTGTGCAATCGACCTCCAAACTCTCGGGGAACAAAGAAGCGTGTAGTGGCACCCAATAATGTGTCACTTACCCTTCCTCTGCCTAAGAAGAGCAAGACTAAGGGAAAGAGAGCCATGACCAATGATATAGACAATGAGGAGGATGAAGAAGAAAAAAAGAACAACTTTTGGAAGGATTTTTGGGTTGAGCAACTAGTTCATGCTCGTGGTAGTATGAATGACCAGTTCAACAAGCCTCCAAAACAAGGTGTTGATCTTTGGGGCAAAATCGCCACACAGTTGGATTCCATGTATTCTGATTTTGATAATGATAGTGAGTCTTGCAGGAAGAAGTGGACCCGTGTGTATCAACAATACAATCAAGATAAAGCACACAACACAATCTCAGGCAATGATAGGAAGATAACATGTAAGTGGTAGTGCATGATCCATCAAAAGTTCGCAAGTTTTGTGGTACGACTTCATTTTTGCAAAATTGGAGGAGAAAAAGCTTTGGCAAGTAGGGCCACATGTAGCAATTGCTTGACATGAAGTCTGATGAGGGGATACATGTTCTTCTATGCTCCAAATTTACAAGGTGGAATGAAATGGATTGGATTCAGGAATGGGGAACCTTTGGGTAGTGGCACGAAATACTTGCATGGCCTAATAGTGGTGATCCTTTTCTAGAGCAAGTGCTTTACCTTAGTGTAGCTTACTAGTATAGCTTTTACACATATATGAAGCCAATTGGTCCCTATATATGCATGAGACGTTTAAGATGGCAGGCTGCTTGGATACTATCATCTCCTATTCTTGAATGCATGAAAAAAGGGAATGCAATTGTAAATGTGTTATAGGTCTCTCATTTTGTGTGGTTTTTCATCGTGGCAATTGTCAGATTCCATGCATGTTGCAAATGTTCACATTGATTCTAAGCCAAATCTAGTTGTACATAATTTTGGAGGCTGCAATCAAGAGTGTGGCCATTGTACACTAGTACATGCAGGTTTTGGTTGCATACAAGTTGGGCTTCAGAGAGTCATCTGACATACTCTCAAGCATTCGGGGGATGATCAAGGCTCTCTCTCAGTTGAGAATTTTAGTGATCATGAGCTTATAACCATGTTGCCCAACTACGTTCAGATTGAGGGCATCCAATGATTTTCCCACTAGCTGTCCTAGCCTATGCTATTAAGAGCAACAAAACCACTTCACTGGCCTTATTCCTAATAACTTGGAAGACTGCAAGTACTTAAATGCTCTCTACCTCAAGAATGATCAACTTTCATGTGAACTGCGATGGGGTATTAGACTTTTGCCAAGACTCACCGATGTGGACTTTGTACCTTTGCAATAAGACTATCATCCACAATCCCTCAAGATTTGCCACTGCTCTGTTTACCCATGGAGGATATAACCTTCACATTCCCTTTCCAATCCTTAGCACAACATCATAGATTATACTTTTCCCTTGAAGGCATACACAGACACCATAAGATACCTTATGAAGCTGCATGCTACATCCTTTCTGCCATTGCTTGGCCATTATCAAGTTGCCATTGCTTACATCTGGACCATTAAATGAGGTAAAAGGAAAGGTTCTCCCCCAAGCATGCATATAAGTTGGGCTTTAGAGAGTCATTTGACATACTCTCAAGCTTATGTGGGGGTGATGTCGATGATCACAAAAGAGGAGGCGAGTAGAAAACAGTGGGAGCAAGCGTAGGCCCCGTGAGTTGCGGCAGACAGCAAAACAGAGCGGTCACTGTCATCTTCTTTTGCTCCTTTCATTCCTTTCCTTGTTTCCGCAAGCTCCTTTCGCTCCTTTCCTTGTCCACCACTAATGTGAATGAGATGGTGGACAACTCTTGGGAAATCCTTGTGGATGGGTGGAAAATGGGATTTTTCACCCTTTTGTCCACCATGCCAGTGTGAACACACCCTTAGTGTGTGGGTGTGCTTAAAACTGTGGGGAGGGGCTGTTGATTGGTTGTTGCAGTAGTGGCGGGAGTGTCGTTGGTGGCAAAGACGTGGTTGATTGAGCGGGGCGCCATCGGCAGGTAGGGGTGCTGGCCAGCTGGGCGGCTCGAAGCAGCATAAAGGCGTTGCTACAGCAACGCTAGGCGGAGCCGGTTGCACTGGCAGCCGAAGACTAGACGGGTGCAGGCAGAATTGTAGGCAACAGGCATTGGTTGCATGGGCAGTGGGCAAAGGCCGTGGGTGCGAATGGAGGCAGGGGCAGCATTGTGGTACATGGCTTGGGTGGCATGAGGGAGTAACCTGGATGCGTAAGAAGGCCGCCGGGCAAGACACAGCTCGTAGAGGCGGCGAGAGGGCGGGTAGGGCATAGAGGCGGTGGGAGCGGGGTTCAGGCCATTGTAGGGGCGGTGGGAGCGAGAGGGGAAGTTGAAGGTGAGGTGAGAGAGGAAGATGAGAAGGCCAGGGATCGGCAAGAAGGCTACGGCGGAAGGCTAGGAGGCGGACGAGGTAGCTAGGGTGGCAGCCTTGGAGAGGTGCAAGCTGGGTGGGGATAAAAGTAGCAGTGGCGTGGCGGGGAACCAACAGTGGTGAGTAAGAGGAAGCGGGGGTGGAGAGGGGAGATTGGGCAGTTACAGTGGGGAAAGAGGAAGAGGGGGTGGAGGCACTCATGAAGCAGCTGTAAAGGGAGAGGAAGAGGAGAGAACAAACCTCAGGGTTCCCACGTGTCGTTTATTTTTTCTGGGGAGGGCCTCTTTTTTTCTTCTCCTTTCTTTCTCTTCTTATTTTTTCCTTCTTGTTTTCTCTCATTTTCTTCTACCTTTCTTTCTTCTCTTTTTCTTTTTTCTTCCATTTGTTTTCTTCTTCTTCCTTTCTTTTTCTTATCTCTCCTCTGCTGTTTTCTCTTCTCGCACATTTTTTTTCTTCTTGTTTTACTTGTTTTTCTTTTCTTCTTCTTCCTACCTCAACCTAGCGAAGTGCAAACCAATAATTAGATTTACCACAATTTCCAAAGCTAAACTCCAACCATGAGAAAACCTAAAACAACTACCCCAATAAAATTTTTTGAAATGGTAAATACAATAAAATAATACAAAAAAGGAGTAAAATAAGTGATTCTTGTAATGACGACATAAAATTTCAATATTTCTACCAACAAACTTTAATCACTTCGTTTTATGAATGTGAAACTCTAATTAAGCACTTATGTTTTGGAGTTGGAACTTTCATACCCCTTCAATTTTGCATATGCAACAAAGGAGTGACTTCATGGTTGATTTATTCTTGGTCTCATCAATGAAACCAAAACATTGAGCAACATGTGCTCAATGTATTGGGACCATTGGACACACTCCTATTATTTCAAGAGCCTCAATGTACGAAATCCTTGGGCTAACTCTCACCTAGTCACTTGGACATGGATCAAAGCCCATTTATAATGAACATTGCGTAGTATACCACCAACCGCGATGGATGTAAATCCATGAGCCACAACTCAAGTGAGTGTTCCTTCATCCCTCAACCCTCTATGACCTCTAGATGTGAAAGAATGAGCATGGGCATGGTAAGTGAAGGGAGTAAGCCCTGAAGTGGAAGCACAGAGAGTGGAAGCAAGAGCTATGGTGGAAGAAGAGAGAGAGAGAGAGAGAGAGAGAGAGAGAGAAGATGTGGGAACTCCAATGGTCACAATCTGTCTGACCTTCCCTTTATTCAAATATCACTGAAAGAATAAAGAATGAAGTAACAATGATGGGCACCTACCACCTATGGTGTATAGGTGTGCAAGTATGTGGGGACTATTAGTGTAACTAATATATAGGCAGCTAGGCATAGGTGCCTTTACCCACAACAACCTCCTACTTAAAGGCAAATGTGTCCCTAGTGAGGAGAGAACAAGAAAAAAGTGACAAAGTACAAATGTACGTGAGTACAATAGGATGAGAAAAGACGTCATCTCATCCAATGCCCATCAACTTCCTAAGGAAGACAAAATGCTCCGCTGAGAGACTTTTAGTGAGTGAATCTGCAAGATTTTGGTCAGTTGAGATCTTGACAAGCTCAATGGACTTGTCCTCAATGACTTCTTGAATAAAGTAGCAACACACCACCTCAATGTGCTTCATCTTTGCATGAAAGACTAGATTCTTGGCCAACTGAATAACACACCACCTCAATGTGCTTCATCTTTGCATGAAAGACTAGATTCTTGGCCAACTGAATAGCACTCATAGAATCCCAATGCAATATAGGAACCACATCAGTAATGGCAAGGCTTGTGACCAGACGGCCTAACTAGAGAGCCTCCTTGCAAGCCTCAATGGTTGTAACATACTCTACCTCTATATAGTAGATAGGACAATGGATTTCTACACCGTGGATATCCAAGAAACAACATCTCGAGCAAAGGTGAAGATATAGATAAAAGTGGACTTCCTACTATCTATGTCCTACATAATTAGAGTTAGTGTATCCCACGATTCTTGTATCATGGCCACCATAACAGATGCACAAAGTCTTGGGAGTAAAGGCGGCTGTGCCTAGCCACCCGTGTATTACTACATTGTTAGTACTACCAGCACCTACACACTGCAGGCAATGGGGCATCCATCACTGTCACTTCATTCTTTATTCTTTTAGTGACATGTGAATAAAGGGAAGGCTGGTCACACATTGTGATTGTTGGAGTTTTGACATCTCGAGTCTCTCTCTCATGCTCTCTTGCTCCATTTGCCATAGCCCACACCTCTCTTGCTTTCACTTGCTCGTACTTCCACTTCGGCTTCTCCCTTCAACTTGTATCAGAACCATCTTCTGTGTGAGCTCAAGCTCAATCTAGCATTGCTTTAGCTCTCATTCGAGTTACCTACAGGTGTTCACCATTGGCAGCCGTAGCTCCATCTCTTGAGGTTCATATTGAGCTCTCATTGCTCTAGCACTTCTCAAGTCCTATTGGGGCTATCTTAAGGCATTCTTGAGCCTACATTGAGCTTATTTCGGGGAATATTTAGCTCAGTATTTAGAGCTGGAAGTACAAAAACGTTTTTTTAGCTATGGCCATTTTCAAGCACTTGTGTTTGCTCAACCACTCCCCCTGGCATGAGACAATGGCTTTGGCATTGTTTACCACTCCTCTCGGCATTGATGATTAACATTGAGCATTGGTTTTGAGTCATTGAGCTTCAGCCATTAACTATGCAAATATGGCAATATGCTGTCATATAACGAGGATAGCCATATCTTCAATGTTTGGACCTCATATATGCTTTCCATGATACCAATATACCTATGTTTTGTTGTTGGATACTTGGGGGATCATATGCCATTGGTTTGAGATGCTATTGGACTGATTTGAGTACTCTCTTAGCTCAAATTTTTCATAGATATCACTGTTGTCATAACATGGTTGAATGCTATTTGTTTGGGAAATGCCATGCTCTTGGCTCATGTGATGCTCCCGAGATACTCATTTGATGATGGACACTTGGGGAATGTTTGGCCAATGTATTGGAACACTTTTGGACTGATTTGAGTCCATATTGGCACATTTTTATTGTGATTTTTACTGTTGTAATAAGCAGCACTGAAGGCTATTTTATCAATGTGAAAGCATATACCTATTCCTTGTTGATGCTTTTTGGCGACTTGGGATGATACATGGATGTCCATAGTTGATGCCACGTGCTTGGCCATGCTCTTGGAATGCTTTTGGGCTTCAATTGAGCTTACTTTTGCTCAACCTTGACTGTCATTTTACTGCTGTACATACAATGGATAGCAAGCTTTTAATAGGGGTAGTCTATGCCTAATGCTCTTTCATGCTATTCGGGCATTCTATCGGATGTATTGATGTATGACATTGAAGCTCTATGCTTGGTTATGCTATCAAATGCATTTGAGCTTAGGATATTTGACATTGGTTGTCACTTATTTCATTGGATGCTTCAAAGGTCTATGACCTTACGTGCTTGAAGCTTTTATTGGGTCTTATGCTCCTGGGGCTATGTACTTGATGTATCTTGGATGCGTGGATGCCACTCACATGAGCATTTGAGCTTTGTTTGCTCATTTGATATTTGACTTTTGTTCTAGTGGGAGTCACTTACTTGACACTTGGATGCTACATTGAGCTTTGGATTTTATTTGCAATTGAGCTTGAGCTACTTCAACTTCAAAAGTCATTCGTAGGTAGTTTTCCATGAGGAAAAGATGCATAAGCAGCCTAAGCGAATAGTCAAGATACTTAGGGTTATATTTGAGGAGGAGCCTCCTACTCTTGTACCAGCTAGTTAGACAACTTGCAACAACATGTTAACCCTGGTGCAAAGGAAGCAAAAAAAAAAGCGAAAGAAAATTAAAAGACATAGGACAAAGTGCAAAAAGGAAGCCCAATAGAAAAATAGGAGAAAAAAATCCAAAAACACAGGAGGAACTTTAAAAAGTCCAGGGCAAGTGCAAAAAAGGGAAAGGCACTTTTTAAATATAAAAGCACATCCTAAATTTTTGTAAAGGAGCGCCAAGCTCCCTCTTGTGCAATTTGTGAATGTAGGTAGGCATGGGTGAATGAACAATGTAAATAGGAAGGGAATAGGGAAAGAGGACCTAGGCTAAAATGACTGGTCAAGTAAAAAAGGGGATGGATATCCAAGGGGGAGGTAGGACATGTATAAAAGGCAAAAAGTGAATGAAGAAGCTCATTCTTGTGTGTGGCCAAAACTAGCTCTCTTCTTCTTATTCTTCTTGAGAGAGGGAGTGTGAGGGAGTGAGTGTGTGAGAGTGAGAGACCTTGGTGGAGAAGCTCTCCATCTTCTCCTCTCTTCTTCTTCCCTTTTCTTCTCTTCCTTTATCTCACATACAGTAATGGAGCTTGAAGCTTGGAGATTGAGGATCGATTATCCCATATTTTAACACCATATCCTGAGCATAATGTTTTTGTAGCGGCTAGATTCCTTGAGGTTTAGACACAACCTCAATTCCAAGAAAATATTTTCGCTCTCCTAAACCTTTCATCTTGAACTCATCCTATAACATGGATTTGATTTCATCAATACCATAGTCATCATCTCCAGCGATGATCAAGTCATCCACATAAATCACCAAAAAACATAACCCTTCTTTGTCTTTTTTGTAAATAGACTATGATTTGCATATCCCATCTGAAACCCAAGCTATTGTAAAAACATAATAATGCAAGCATTCCATGCTCCCGATGCATGTTTAATCAATACACGGCCTTTTTTAGTTGACACACGTGATTCGGGTAATCAGGGTGTACATAACCCTTAGGTTGTTCCACATACACCTCCTCAATCAAATCTCCATTCAAAAATGCATTCTTGACGTGCATCTACCAAAGCTTCCATCCCTTAGATGCTCCAAAGAAATGGTAATTCTCACAGCTACCATCTTTGCAAGGGGATTGAAAGTCTCCTCATAATCCAAACCATACTAGTGCACATAACCCTTAGCAACCAACTGGGCTTTGTATCTCTCCAGTGATCCATCTACCTTGCATTTTACTTTGTAAACCCATTTATGGACAATGGGTGTTTTGCCTTCAAGCAGCAAACTAATCAAATCCCATGTGTCATTTTCAACTAATGCTACATATTCCTCAACCACTGGCAGCACATCAATTTTCATCTCCGATTGCCTCATTGAACTTTGTAGGCTCTTTATTATGACTCATAACTTTAGTCATGTAAGAAAAATGGCAAGTTAAATATCCACTGTAAGTTAGCCTATCAATAGGACTTATGACTCTTTCTGGCCTTCTAAACTGTGGTTCATTGCCTCTGGGAGGTGATATACTTGTTTTGCCTCACCCCAAGCATCATAGCAGATGGTATGCCCAATTCACTATCAAGACTAACCACTAAAAATAGGGAAAAAATGCATTTTGGGTGCGGAAAATTAATGAAAATTAAGAACAATGTTCGTGAATGTTTGTGGGGACTGACTATCAATGCCATGTGACTCATATCTAGATGTAAGTGGGCCAATAACATCATAAAATATCTTCTCTTTGCCTTTATCTAATCTCCCCCTCACTAACATATCCATGTCAATGGATATAGAAGCATGATTGCACAGCCCTCATGTCCAAGGACTGACAGTAGAAGACACATCACTTGTAGGTCTACTCAGTGTAGTACTAGTGGAGGGATAATTTTCAACATGAGTATGACTGACTGGGTCCATCAGAAACCACTATATTTTGACCACCATATCATGAAGTCCCACTCATCAAGTACTACATCCCTGCTGGTTAGTGTCTCATAAGTAGACAGATTATAACACTTATATGCTTTTATGTCCTATGCATAACCAAGAAAGACACTCTTAATAGCTTTCGAATCTAACTTCCTCCTCTTCTCATCAAGTACGTGTATGCAAGTAATGTAGCCAAATACTTTAAGGTGACTGATATCCGACTTGTGGATTTCTGATATGGTGTAAGTTCATGAATGCCAGCCATGCAGGTGTTCTATTCAAGACATATACTACAGTTACAACTGCTTTAGCCCAATAACCTATTGGGGGTAAAGGTGCCTTCGCCTAGCCGCCTGTGTATTACTACATTGACATTCACCGCCACTGCACACTGTAGGTGGTGGGCACCCGTCTCACCGTCACTTTATTCTTTATTCTTTTAGTGATAGTTTGAATAAAGGAAGGCCCAACCACACATTGTGACTATTGGAATTCCCATTTCTTGTCTCTCTCTTTCTTGCTCTTGCTCTCCCGCCATAGATCTCGAGTGCAAGCTTCAATCCTTCTCTCCTTTCAACTGGTATCAAAGCACGACTTCCCGACTCTTGAGCTTGGCTCATGGCATTCTCAGCTTCCCATCGACTCCCCACTCGCATTGGGTCTCCTTCCCGGCAGCCATGGCTCATTCTCTTGAGCTCCCGTCACTCCCCGGCTTCCCGAGCTTCTTCCGGGCCTATTGAGGCACCATCAGGGCATTGACATTGAGGTATTGCTTCATTATTTCAGAGATTTATCTCAGTCCACAAGTCTAGGTAAACAGGGTTTTCACAGGTTGTGGGCAACCATAGCTCACACCTCTTGGAGCTTCCTTCACCTGGATCTTGCTTCCAACCTATCAAGGCTTGCTGAGGCTTGGTGTAGGCCTTCTTTGGCCTCCATTTGTGCCCCCTTTGGGCCCCATTATTGACAGGTGGGACAATAGTCCCCCCCAACTAGCTCACGTTTTTTTTGTGCATGTTTCAAAATCTGGCCCAAAAATCACTCTTTTTGTCATATCTCGGGCATTCGAAACCCGATTCGGGCAAGGTAAGAGTCTAAGTTGGGGTTTTGGCATGCTCCAGACGCGATGGTGATGTCAGATTTGCCAAATTTTGATGACAGAATATTTTGCAATAGATTTCAGGTCTGAGACATCATGTATTTGTATGCCTATGGCTTATGTGATGCTTTTGCTGATGTCTATTGATACCGGATCACTTGTGGATGTTATGCCTCTTATGTAAGACACATTTGGAGCTGATTTAGCTCAGTCATCATTGACTGTTTTGAACAATCCCAGATCTGTCCAAAATAGGGCAGCCACCTGTTACTTCAATTTTATGTTTATAGGTCTTGGCATTTGATGCCCGATTATGCTCGATTGGTGCCTATACATACGTGAATGTATGCCTATGGTTTGCCTATGGATTTGAGCTTGGATTGAGCACTGATTTGCTCAATTTACAGAGGTTATATGCTGCTGGAAAATTCAGGGCTGAAGCTATTTATGCTACAGTTGGGTTATGCCTATTGGTCATGGGGTGGTCTTGGCTACTTGGTATGATGTCATGATGTATTTGGACTATGCCACATGTCTTGTTTATGCTCTAGAATGCTTTTGAGCTGAGATTAGAGCTCTCTCTTTCCATGTATCTCTTTACAAAGAAAAACAAAAAAAGAGAACAAGAGAACACAAAAATAAAGCAAGAAGAGGCAATGTACCTACCTCAAAGGCCTGAAGATGAAACCCTTTGTACCTTCTCTTTGCACCTTCCCTCCCTTCTCTGTTGTACACTTCTCTTTCTTCTTCATGTATAGCGGCGGCGGCGGTGACAATGGTGATGAGCTCCCTCCCTCTCTCTCTCTCTCCCTCTCAAAGCTTTAAGCTCTCTTGCTCTCTCTTTCATTCTTTCTTGCAAATGTTTTCTCGAAAAATGTTACGCTCAGGTTTTTGAAACTTTTTCCTCAAACCGGCGTCACTATTATGTCGCTATATGCGTCGCTAATAGAATTAGTGATGCAAATAGCGATGCTTTTAGCGACACTGCTTTTTTGCGTCGCAAATGGCCGTCACTATTGCCCCATTCCCTTGTAGTGTTTGTATGAAAAACTATATGGGCACAAGCCTGACATTAGTCACCTAAAAGTATTTGGTTGCATTGCCTACATACATGTGCCTAATGAAAAGAGGAAGAAGTTAGGACTCGAAAGCTATCAAAAGTGTTTTTCTTGGCTATGCACAGGAGAGAAAGGCTTACAAATGCTATGATCCATCCACTCAGGAAACCCTGATCAGTATGGATGTAGTTTTTGATGAGTTGGTCTCATGGTATGGTAACCCGAATGTAGTGGTCTTTGATGGACCATCCAACCCTATCTATGTTAAAAATTATCCTTAAGCTAGTACGTCTATGAGTGGCCCAATAGGTGATGGTTCATTTTACTATTAGTCCTTGGACAAGATGACTCCGCAATCGTACTACTGCATCCACTGACACGGATATGTTAGTGAGGGGGAGATTGGAGAAAGGAAAATAAAAGATGTTTGATGATGTGACTTGCCCTCTTACATCTAGATATGAGTCACCTAGCAGTGACAGTCTTGATAGTGAATTGGGCATACCATCAATTATTATGACGCCTGGTGCGAGGCAAAGCAGGCCGCCTCATGAGAGGTAAGCCCAGAATGTACCACAGTTGAGGAGGTTTGAAAGGGTCAAAAGCCAATTGATAAGCTGACATACAGTGGGTATTCAGCCATACATTATGCATATATGACTAAAGTGTTAGGCTACAAAGAGCCTACAAAGTTCAGTGAGGTAGTTAACATATGAGAATTGATGTGCCGCCATGGATGAAGAATACGCAACATTGGCTGAAAATGAGATATGGGAATTGGTTCTTTTGGCTAAAGGCAAAGTACCTATTGGCTGCAAATGGGCTTATAAAGTGAAATGCAAGTCATATGTTTTGTTGGAAAGGTATAAAGCCCAACTCATTGCAAAGGGATATGCACATCAGTATGACCTAGATTATGAGGAGAGACTTTCAGTCCAGTTGTTGCCAAGATAGCAATGGTGAGAAAAACATTACATTAGTGGCTTCTAAGGGCTCGAAATTATGGCAGATGGATGTCAAAAATGCATTCTTGAATTGTGACTTGCTTGAAGAGGTGTATATGGAGCCAGCTAAGGGTTATGTACACCCTGATTATCCAACATATATGTGTAAATTGAAAAAGGCCTTGTATATGGGCTGAAACACGCACTGAGAGCATGGAATGCTCACATAAGCACTTATTTGCAGCAACTTGGTTTTCAGATAGGTCATGTGGATCACATCCTGTTTACAAAAAAAACAAAGCATGGTTATAATTTTCTGATCATAATCGGAGATAATGATCATGGGATTGCTAAAATTAAAGCAAGGTTACAAGCTGAATTCAAAGTCAAGGATCTTGGTGAGCTGAAGTACTTTCTTGGGATTGAGGTTGTGTCTACACCTCAAGGTATATGGCTATTACAAAAATAGTATGCTCATGATATGATGCTCAAATATGGCATGATGGAGTGTAAAGCCATGGAAACACCATTGGATCAAAATGTCAAACTTGCAGTTGATGTTTGGACTAAGATCAAGAATGTCACTATGTACTGGTGAGCAGTCTAATTTACCTTACTATTATCTGTCCTTACTTGAGTTATGCAGTGGGGTTGATTAGCCAATTTATGCAAAAACCTTTTAATCCACACTTAGATGTAGTCAGGAGGATTATGTGGTACATGAAGGGTATTGATGATTATGGACTATTTTATAAGCATAGGAAATCATTCGACTTGATATAGATGCTCATTGGGTTGGTTGTCTCTATGATAGGAGGTCAACCATTGGTTATGCTTTCATTTTGGGCAATAGTATGATCAGTTGTAGTAAGAAGCACTCGACCAATGCTTTATCTAGTGTACAGAGGCAAAATATAGGGGTGCAGCCTTAGTCGCATGCAAAGTAGTTTGGCTTGTGAAACTGCTACATGACTTGGGTATACAGTTAGATAGGAAAGTCACATTGCATTGTGACAATCTCAATAGTGTGATGTTGGCTAGCAACCCCGTCTATCATGCTAGATCCAAGCACAGAATTTCATTACCATTTTATCAAGTAGATGGTACTTGCTGGAAAGATTGATCTACTCCATGTGAAGATAGAAGACCAGGTAGCACATATCTTTATCAAATCACTTGCTAAAGAGAAGTTTGTGCATTTCAGGGAGCTACTTGGAGTACAGCAATTAGCTCGAGCTTGAGGGGGAGTGTTGATCAATAATAATTGAGTTAGTCAGACTCAACCACAGTTAGTGGTACAGTCAGGTTTAGTGACCTAGTGTGTTTATCAGTTATGTGTGATTAGACTTCACTAAGCATTATGGAAGAATGAGAAGAAGAGAACAATGAGGGTTCACTACTCTCAGTTACAACTCCATGTCTTTGTCTCTCTCTCTCTCTCCCTTTGAATCTTGAACAGGTCATCTCATCATCTCTTGTAGTTTGGCTAGCTCCATCTTCTTCTTGCTAGCTCTTGGCTTGGGTCAATGCCCTTTCCTTTATCCTGAGTTCTTGGGCCTGATCTTTTACTTGACATTGAAGCTCTCTTGGAGTTTCTAGGGTTAGGCTCTTCTCGGCTTGAGCTCCTGGAGCTTCTCTCCTTGAGCTGGTCATCCACTCTGATGGCTTCTTCAAAGACCCTAGTTAGTGCGTCTTGTTGCAAGCTTGAGTTTCCTGCCAAGGCCTTATAGAGTTCTTCACTCTGTATCCCATTAATGAAGACTATGGACATTCTCTGGATACTGCTCTCTCTGTGGGTCATTTGTTCATTGAGATTCTCTTATAAAGAGACTCCTCACATGGGTCACATAATCCCTGATATCTTCCTTATCTCTTTGATTCACGTTCATGAGTCATACAATCATGTTATCTAAATACCCCAGCCTCTAAGAATCTCTTAATGAAGAGATTCTTGAGGTTATTGAAGTTATTGCACTCTCCGGCATCTAGGGTAGTGTACCAAGTCCTTCCCTTATCGCCTAAGCATAGACCGAAAGCTTGTGATCACTGAGCAAAACTGGTGAGGTTGTTGGCTTCACAAACCTACTCGAACTGCTTTACAAAGCTGTAGGGATCATTGTCTAGCTAGTATTTATCTAGTTGCTTCACGACTATAGGGATTTTAGATTGGCTCTTGGAGCCTTGGGTAACTCTAATCCTGAAAACAGTGAATTTGTTAGAGTTGTTGCACTCTGTTCTACCACCGTGTTATCTAGTAGTCACTTCGCCTTCAATAGAAGCTTTCTTAGTGTGAGGTTCTCTTCTAGCTCTGTGTGTGTGTGTGTGTGTGTGTTTGGTCCTGTCCATTTCCAGAGCTAACATTTGTTAGATCTCTCATATTTCTATGCTCTGCTACAAGCTCCTGGCTTGTTGCTCCTGATTATACTTCACTATACCCTGAAAAGCTTCCCGCGCTAGTCTCCTCTCCCCTTCGAGGTCTTCTATGATCTCCTCGAACATACTACTGTGGTGGTCTATCTGGGTCTGTAGATCATAATTGGCAATTAGCCATTGGATTTCTATCTCAGGAAACTGCCTAGGTCAAGCTCTTCGTCCCGGGTTAGTGCTTTGTTACTGCCATGTTCGAGGTCTCTCTCTCCACCAAGTTGTCGATGAGATTGATTAGATCAAGTAGATCCACTTCATCAATGGTGTCTGTCTTGCTGCATCTGGCTTCTTTGTTGAGCATCTTCCACTTGGTCCTACACTTGGGGTTTCGATCACCTGACTATGTCTCAAGGTCTTCTCCTATTGGTGGGTTCATTCTATGGTTATGTCTAAGTGCATTCCTTGTTAATTACAAACAATCCTCAATTTACAGTCACTCATCACTGTGTGTGTGTGTGTGTACTCTCTTCTCGGTGCACTGTACGCAATCAAGCTTTCAGCTTTTCTTAGGTGTGCTTCAAGTGTGTTGGAAAATAGTATGAGTGCAAAGGTAAAGTGACTATGTAGCTCTTGCACTCTCATTTACAGATTTGGCCTGATAGACTGTAAGTTTGGTTTTTGGCCCGTTCTCATTGGTCCTAGGTTCTATGCTCCGTTGTTCAGCTTGATCAAGGTGTGGTTGGGAATATATGACTCGGTCTGGTAGCAGCTTGGACTACTAGGCTAGTCAGCTCTACTAGAGTCACTTCTAAGTTTGTGCTTCGTTGATTTTCCTCCTTCTTGCGCTAAAAAATCCAAATTTGGCCTTGCAGGTCTAAATTGCAGGGGCTAAATGTCTGATTCAAACCGGCTCAATAGTCGAGGGCCAAATGAGAATGGGCCAAATGCAACTGGTCCGAATGTCAAATTTGACCAATTTGAATGTGGTTGTCCGAGGGCTAAATGGCCGCTTAACTAAGGTTTGACCTCTCTAATCACTCTCCTAATGACATAAATCCATTCAAGCACTCTTTTTTCCTCTTTTTTCTTAATATGTGCCCTGTTTGGGCCTATTTTACAGCAGCAACCCTAAAGCTTTCTACTTCGATTTCTCGATCCTACCTACTAGTAAAGTACTGAGATGATTTCTCCTACTTTTCTAATCATCAAAAACCAACAATACTTACTTGTTGCAAGGATTAAGAACCCAAAACCTCCTATCTATCTCAAGCTCCGATTCGGGGATGAAGCCTTACTTCGATGCTCAAGTTGAGGCGCACACGAGCTCAACTTGAATCCGTGGTCTCGAAAACGGAACCAAAATGTAGAGGCAAGCTCAACTGCCAAGACCCATGGACCGCTTATTCTTTCAAGCATTTTAAGAAAGCACCTATGGCTATCTCTCAACTAATGGACATGCATTCAATCCTACTGGGGTGTAGTGAACTTACCTCGATACTCGAATGAGTTGCCTCCTTCCTCAAGTACACTGGTAGCTTCATAATTCATGGTGCAAGCTCAAGAATACTTAAGCCTCCACCTAAAGCTCCATCCTCCATAGCCGCGCACGAGACAAGAGAAGAGAAGAGAAGAAAAAGAGAAGAGAAGATGGAGAGCTTCACCTCCAACATCCCTCACTCTCACACATTCACTCCCTCATACTCCCTTTCTCAAGCACACACAAGCAAGCAAAGAGAAGAGAGGAAGATGAGTCCACTTTTGCCACACACCAAGAATGAGCTTCTCTATTCACTTTTTGGCTTTTATACATAACACCGAATCCCTTTCGAGTGGTTATCCCTTTTTTACGCAATCGGCCATTGTGACAAGGTTCTCTTTTCCATTTCCTTTTATTTTCCTTATCTATTTACCTATGCTCGCCTACCTTTTACAATTTTGCACAGGAGACAGCATGAAGCTCTTTTACAATAGTTTTGGGGGCACCTTGCATTTAAAAATGCACTTTTGCCTTTGACTTGATTTTTCAGGCCATGACTACTTTTGTGAGGTCCTCTCAAGTATGAGGAAAGTCCTATCAATAAGGATGAAGGATGCTCTCTCCAGGATGAAGGAAAGCGCCAAAGATTCTATCAAGGTGCTCCAAAAAGATGGAGGAAAGCACCAAATATTCTAGCAAGGCTCTCTCAAGGGTGAGGGAGCACCTCCCAAGGCTCTCGCAAGGAAAGTGTGAGGTGGCACAATGTAATTCATTTTATAAAAAGTGTTGGATTTTCTCATGTGCAAGTGGTGTCTACACGAACATAGGTGAATGGATAAAGCAACGTGAATGGAATAGGGACAAGCCATGTTAGTCTCACATCATCGCATCCTCAGAGGGTGAGAGGGGGATCCTTCTAACACCATCATCAATTTCAAGGACTACCCACCTACCAACCTCCTAGTGGGATCAAGCTGTCCAGCTAACATGAGATTGCGTGTCAAAGCAAGAACATGACGTACATCTTGTATAACAAAACTATTGCCAGAAGGAAATTGCAGCCTAGCATCACCAATGCCCACAATATCAAGAGAGCTGTCATCACCCAAGCGCACAGAACCAGAAATAGTATGGTATGAATGAAACCACTCTCAGCAAGGTGTCACATAAAAGGATGCACCTGAGTCTAAGAGCCAACACTGTGCATACATAGTGTGTATCTCTGTCATCTGCAAAGCACTAGAAGAAGCTGCAAGGATATAATCATCATCAACATCCTTAGGCTGCATAACATTGATCTCTTCAATTTTAACACTGGACTTTACAGGCACTATGCTGCGTTCAGAAGACTTATCCTGCACTTTGTCTTTCCCCTTATCTTTGTGCCTTTCATTGCGCAGTTCATGGCATTGTGGCCTAATATGACCCTTTTTCCCACAATGGTGACAAGTAACATCTGCATTCCTGCCACGGGATTTTCTACGTGACTTTCCACAAGACTTGGACCGAGATTTCTGAGAATCCCATCCACGGCCACTGCCACTGCCATGCTTTCCATATCCATCATTCCTGCCTCTAACTGTCATAGCATGCAACACACAAGAGGCATCCAAATTCTTACGGTTAACCTCTTCGTGCAGAAGAGTACTCTCAATATCAGATAATTTCAGGGTAGCAGTAGAGGCACATAATGCAGTACGGAATACATCCCATGACTCATTAAGAGTACCAAGCAAGAAAAGAGGAGTGACATCCTCTGCAAAAGTGATGTCCTGCGAATTCAAGTTCTTGAGTATAGCATGGAACTGGCTCAAGTGAGCAGACATAGTCACATTCTCCTTCATGTGTAGATCCATAAGCTGCTTCAGCCAATACATCTGACTCGCTGGACTTTTCTTATCATAGAGATTCTTGATTTTATCCCACAACTGCCATGCACTCTGTTCTTCCTCAAATACATTGTAATGAACATGTTCTGTGAGAGATAATACAATAGTGGACTTGCATAACTCATCAAGCTCAAGCCATTCCTCATCTGGCATAGTTGCAGGTGGATGCTCGCTCAACCTCAATGGTTGCAGGCAGATGCTCGCTCAACCTCAATGGTTTGATTTGCGATTTCTGCACCAACACCTGCCAAATCTGGCTCTTGCAATAAGAGTAATTCGTACCATCAATCTTAGTGATGTTGAAAATAGCATGATTAGTGGACGAACTTGCCATAATGCAGGCTGGAAGACTGTAGACAGTTCAAAACTGCTTGTTGTTTACTGCAGAAAATGACAAAAAAATAACCAAAATCAAGAGAAAATGGCGAGAAAAGTGTAACCAAAGCTGCTGCTCATCAAGTACTAGTGAAAGTACATCATTTCAGAATATTTCAGCATGAAAAATCCATGTCAGTCCGGAGTTATATGCTTGTTGTAATAAATGACAGCAGGGTATTGTGAGAGGCAATTGCTAACCAAATCACTGCACCAAGTCAAGAAATGACAGCCAAGATGTGACCAGGCATAAACAGGTATAAATCAGCACCAAACAATCATCAAGAACCTAAGAAAATGCCCAAACATGTCACCAAAGCATTTGTCAGTGGAGTAGGCATATCCTCTGGATAATAGGGCAAAGTATACATAACACTGGCAAGACCTGACACCAGTAGGTGTATGCTCACAAGAGTACAAAGCCCAAGCTCAGGTCAAAAGAAACTCCAAGATATCAGTGCATGAACCACGCAACATTTAAGTGTAAGATATCCCAAAGTCTCAAGTATATGCAAAATGCTCAAAATAGCATAAATCTCCTGCTCAATGTCGGTCAAGCATACAAGATGCTCCCACTGGCACAAAAAGGCGGATAAACGAGCTCAAAAGCTCAAGAAAACCAAGTCAAAGTACCAAAGACACGTAACCAAGACAATGCCTCAATAGCATCCAAGGTCGTAATGGAAAAAGCCAAGTCGTAACGGAAAAATCCAAGTCAATGTCCAACTACTCAATGGAATACTCAAATGAATGTCGAGATGAGCTCAAACAACTGCCATCCACAGCCAAAGCATAAAGCATTCACCAAGACATCATAACCCGTACTGGGTAGCTAGGCATAAACCATGTTATAGATGAAATGCCAGCTGCAAAGAAGTGACAGTCAAACCCAAATAGAGCTCTAATCTCAGCTCAAAAGCATTTCGGAGCATAAACAAGACATGTGGTATAGTCTAAATACCCCGTGACCAACAAGCATAACCCAACTGTAGCATAAATAGCTTCAGCCCTGAAGTTTCCAGCAGCATATAACCACTGTAAATCGAGCAAATCAGTGCTCAATCCAAGCTCAAATCCATAGGCAAACCATAGGCATACATTCCCGTATGTATAGGCACCAACCAGGCATAATCGGGCATCAAATGCCAAGACCTGTAAGCATAAAATTGAAGTAACAGGTGGCTGCCCTGTTTTGGATAGATCTAGGATTGTTCAAAATAGTCAATGGCTAAGCTAAATCAGCTCCAAATGCATCTCACATAAGAGACATAACATCCATAAGTAATCCGGTATCAATAGACATCAGTAGAAGCATCACATAAGCCATAGGCATACAAATACATGCTGTCTCAGACCTGAAATCTGTTACAGAATATTCTGTCATCATAATTTGGCAAATCTGACATCACCATCGCGCCCGAAGCATGCCAAAACCCCAACTTAGAGTCTTACCTTCCCTGAATCAGGTTCCGAATGCTCGAGATATGACAAAAAGAGTGATTTTTGGGCCAGATTTTGAAACATACGCAAAAATAAACGTGAGCTAGTTGGGGGGTCTGTTGTCCCACATGTCAATAATGGGGCCCAAAAAAGGGGCACAAATGGGGGCCAAATAAGGCCTACACTAAGCCTAAGCAAGCCTTGATAGGCTGAAAGCAAGATCCAGGTGAAGGAAGCTCCAAGAGGTGTGAGCTATGGCTGCCCACAACATGTGAAAACCCTGTTTACCTAGACCTGTGGATTGAGATAAATCTCTGAAATAATGAAGCAATACCTCAATGTCAATGCCTTGATGGTGCCTCAATAGGCGGGGAAGAAGCTCGAAAAGCCCGGGAGTGACAGGAACTCAAGAGAATGAGCTATGGTTGTCGGGAAGGAGACCCAATGCAAGTGGGGAGTTGATGGGAAGTTGAGAATGCCACGAGCCAAGCTCAAGAGTCGGGAAGCCGTGCTCTGATACCAGTTGAAATGTGAGAAGGATCGAAGCTTGCACTTGAGAACTATGGCGGGAGAGCAAGAGCAAGAAAGAGAGAGACAAGAAATGGGAACTCCAACAGTCACAATGTGTGACCGGGCCTTCCTTTATTCAAACTGTCACTAAAAGAATAAAGAATAAAGTGACGGTGATGGGTGCCCGCCACCGCATTGTGCAGTGGCGGTGATTGTCAGGGTAGTAATACACGGGCGGCTAGGTGGAGGCGCCTTTACCCCCAACACAATTTTTCCAATCTCTCTTTTTTTTTTCTTTTTATAAAATCTCCAAAACTAACTAAAATATCACTTGCTTTTTTTAATATGACATTCAGTTCTAGAAATCTCCATATCTTTTAGGATAATATCTAAAATATGCTAGTTTTGCCCAAAATCTAATATTTTTGGACCATCCATACTATATACATTAACACTAGTGATTAATATGGCTCACAACTCTCGTTCAAATTGTAACTTCTGTGAAGGGTGGCTACGGTCCTTGTCAATCCGAGAAAAATATCGGATTACAACTCTCGATTTTTTTTTAAAAATATTTTAATTATTAGCATTAGTTAGTTTTTACTTTAATTAGTCTTTAGTTAGTAATCTTACTAACTTATTAGTTGACTAGCTAACTTTCAAACTAACCCACTAATTTTTAATTGTGTGGAAATATTACAACCGCCATCACCCTCTCTCCACCCTCCTCTTGGCATGTCCCTCCCTCTCTCCACCCTCCTCGTGCCTTGATGCCCTTCGTGCGTGCCTCAAGGCCCTCCTCCCTCGCCTCCCACCCGTCCTGCTTCAAGTGCCCACCCTGTTCGCCTCCGGCTCTAGTCGCCTACCCCGCTCACTCCAAGCACCCATTGTCTACTATCTCGTGGAGCCCCACTTGCTCCAATCGTTGCCACGACCTGCCTCTCCTTCATGTAGAGCCACCCCACGGCCCACTGCCTGTCAGTTTCCTACTGCCTTGGCCATGCCACGTGCGCCCCTCCCCGCCCGGTTGCCACCATTGCGCCCCGGCCCGGGCTCCTTGACGTCGCCACCCTGTCACGTCCCCTACCTGCCATCACCAGCACCCTACCCCACCCCCATTCCTGCCCGCCCTCCCTCTTGGGACGCCCCCTCAAACCGGCCGGTCACCCTTAGGTTTCCCCTCCCCTATTTTTTAAAAAAACCAAAAAAATAAAGAAAGAAAGAAAAACAAACATAAAGTTTCCTTTACATTAACCATTCAATAACAACAACACCACCTACACACACACACACACACACACACACACACATACACACACACACACACATACACACACACACACACACACATACACACACAAACAAACACACACACACACACATGTACGTATGTGTGTGTATATATATTTATATCTCTCTTCTTTCAAAAAAAAGAAAAAAGAAAAAAACACACAAAAAAAACAAAAACCACACCAATAACAAATACATCCACACTCCCATCACCACACCACACCGTATTTCCCTCTATTCCAATCCCTCAATTTTTGGCCCCGTGTCTCTTTCCCTCTTTTTGCACATGACTGCCCTTTGCCCTGACTTGTGCACATGTGTCCTCCTTCTTAGGCCTTATTAGTGTGCGGGGTTTTGGACCTCGATACGCATGTTCGTGATTGCAATTGTTCATGCGCAAGGATGCACGTGCGGTTTTTTCTGTGGGGTGATGTGCTAGCTTATGTTCACATGTAGCTAACAGGCAACCCATTCCCAAGTACATTTTTTGAATTTTTAAAATATATCAAAAGTGAAAAACACATAACAAACACATGAAAACTTATAAAAACGCATAAAAACCATAAAATTTCCATAAAATTCCAAATAAATATTAAAAAATTTAAAAATTATTGAAATAATTTGACACTTTTTAAAAAAAATAGAAATTTTCTCAACTGAAGATGCCAATAGAAAATTAGAAAATAATTAAAAAACCTTTAATTTTATGAAAATTTACCCAAAAATGCTTGAAAATTTATTTAAAAATTAGAAAATTTCAAAAACATTCCAAAAAAGCATACCACACTCCTTTATATTTTTGGATCATTTGCATGTGATGAAATAATCAAAATTAATTGGGAACCAATTAATTGAATAAGAAACCCTTATTAAACGTGTAAAATTTTTGAAATTTTCTTTTTCCACTCTGAAAATGGCTTAAAAAATTCTAGAAAATTCTAGAAAATTTATTAGACCTTTGTGGTTAGCTTTCAACCCACATTGTTGATTTTTATAAAAAAGAAAATATTAATCCAATATTCATATGCAAATCTATTAATAAAATTTCATAGAACAATCCTAAATTGACAAATAAACCGAAACATACATAGTATAAAAAAATTCAACACATTTCATGGACATCATTGAATGAAAACTAGACAGAAAACACACATCACCGTTTACTGAAAATTATTCACCATGGTGTTTAGTTATCTTATATTGGCAAACTTTTTCAACTCGTTGGATTTTCTTGTTGGATTCCATTCTGGTTGCATTATCTCCGTTATTAGTGATAGCACATTCAGACAATACTTGCATAGACACCCCTCCGAGGTATTTCTTTTCTTTCCTTTTTTATTTTTGCTACACCAAAATCCACAATTAATTATTAAAAGGAATCATGATCACCACATTTTTCATGCGCGTCCGCATCACACACACACACATTTTTTAAATTAAAATCAACATGTCGTTCATTTAGCACATGCTTCATATGCACTACAAACATGTTTAATTTTAATTAAAAATAAATCAACCATCACTAAGATGCACACGTTGGTAAAAAAATTTCCTAACACACAATTAATTTTTAATAAATATATTTGCATTTAGAGACCTTCAATCAAGGTCCAAAGTCCGGGTTATGCTAAAAGCATCGTGTCAAACTTAATACTTTTTAAATAAATGATAACAAGGAACCGTTGTTTTCTTTTTAAGGTTTATTACTCAATAAAATTTCACCCACTATTAATAATTTTATTAAAATGAATCCTTCATTACATTTCTTTCCCCTACACTGCACATGTCCCTTTTTAATGAACACACTTCGTTGGGATGGGAACGGTGGAGTATTGTCTATTCTCTCTTATTGATGATGGTCAAACAATTTGAGTGTCATGTCAGTATGATCAGTTCTTATGTGATTCTATATTTTTATTTTACTCATGTTGATGAGTCAAGGTACGGTTTGTATTTTTCTTTTTCTTTTCTGCTTGATACGGGGATTCGGGGTGTCTGTTTATTTGCATTGCATGAAGCTTTTGGCCATACGTGTGTGTAGAGGTCATGCTGGATTTTTCCTAGGATGTGGATTGCTTGGGGTGGTTAGTCAGTTAGCCAATCAAGTTGTGTGAGTTTATTATGGTCGATATCTTATCTATTCCTATCCTGTTGTTTTGCAGACATTCATTGTGACTGTCTGTGTGTGTGGGGTGTGTGTGTGTGTGTGTAAAGCATCTAAATAGTGCCTTGAACCCCTCCCCCAATCTAGTATGTGCCTTTGGTATCACATGATTATTCCTTGTTGCTAGATTCAATCCTCAAGTTTGTGGGCTTTTCCTTACCGCTAGTTCTAGATGATCTGACATCTGTGATCAAATTTTAACCTCTTATAGTAAGAGGTCTAGTCATGTTCATGGTACAACTATTCTTATGATGCCTAAGAGTTTAGGAAAGGCTCTTTTTTTGCCATATCATGGGGAGTCATTCACTACTGCCCATCAGTAGGCTGTTTCTCCAACAAGGATATTTTGATGTTTTGGATCCAAAGAAGGTTATTACCACGTCATGGGTTAGTGTCTCTATGATTTCCAATTCCCTATAGAAGCAGTAATGCCAAATTTTCTCAGGACAGGTTTATGCCTGCCTTGCCAAAACCCCATCTCATTACCTCTCCAAGGAGTTATTCATAGCTTCTCGTATGGTCCTAAAAGGTATTACCATTGATTGGAGTACTTATCTCTTGGCAGAGATGGATCAGCATTTCATCAGAGCTACTAGAGAAAATGTGACTTATGTCACATTTGATTCATACCTTTAAGTATTCCTGATGTATGCTACCCTTGCAAAGGAAGTCTCTTTACCTCCAATTGATCCTCTAGAGGTTCTTCCTCCTCCTCATGAAGATGATGATGTGATTATTGAGGATGATGATTCTCCCCCATCTCTAGTCATTCAGAGAAAGCACATGAAGCAAGTTGCTGAATCAACACTAGTTCCTCCTCCTCTAGTTCTAGTTACAATTTCTGCTCAATCTTGCAGCACACTACCTGCCTTTCTTCGAATGCCAAATCTTTTTAGAGCCCATAGAGATGGTATGCTTGACATTTCTATTCCTTTTGTTCAACGCCTGGTAATAAGAGATGCTATTCCTTTTTTGTGCAAGGATATCCAGAGTTCAATTGAACTTTAAGTTAATTGCATGTATCCAGCAGCTTTCTTATTCTTTTTATGAAGAAGTTAAGCAATATAAGGAGGAGCTATATAAAGCTAATACTGAGTTAGCTTCTGCTCAAGAGAAATTTTATGACCTCTGTATACAAATGGAGCATCAAACTAAGGTCATGGATACACAGAAAGATGAAATCTCTACTTTGACCAGCTCAATTGGCAAAAACTCGGTCCCAAGTTGTTATTGTAATAGAGGAGAGGGATGGGTTACAGAAGGAGGTTCAAGATGTTAGAAGATAGGCATAGGAACCCACTATAAGCAAGGGAGTATGAGGGCAGATGGGTGTGAATAGCCCTAGGGGCAGGGGAAACCCTAACCCTAGCTTGGCAGAGGCTATATAAATAGCCTATGGGTCACTATCAAGGTTGAGATAGAGTGTACCCAAGTTGTACCTTGAGCAACTTATTAAACAAGAACTTGTTCTTGTACTTGAGCCTCTTTCTGCCTCTTGTGCACACATTCCAATGCTGCAACTCTGCTTTCTAACATGGTATCAGAGCCTCCTCTGATCCCCTCAGCTTCCTATACCCTCAGACTCACTAAGTGCATAAGATAGTCCATCATCTTCATCTTTTACCTCTTGCCTCCATAGCCAAACTAGACCCACCTCTGATGGAGGACTTGGGGAGGACAAAGGCGGCCATATCAGCTCCTATTTTCTTTTGGAAATCTCTTTTCCACATCAGGATGCAACTCCTCGTCAAGTTTGCCCCCAACATTGTCCACGACTGAGCCCGGCATTGCGTGTTTTCCAAAACAGGTGCAGTTTTTTGACAGCGAGGAATCCCTATTACTGTGCACACAGTAAGCGATGCAATCCCAGCAACCATCTTGGGGTTTTGATAGCCCCCCTAGTGGGCTATCCTTATCTACAAGGGTTCCTAGAAATTTTCCCTACAGAGAGAGATCTCTGACAAACCCTAACTGTGTATCCTGTGGAATCCATAGCCAATAAGCTCTAAGCTTGGCATTTTTCACTTTTTCACTTTGAGATTTATTGAACAGTGATTCTAATCACTAAAGCATCTTCTCTGAAGCTTATTTGAAATCTAAAAGCTCTCGGACATGCTCGATGTACATCACTAAGTGCATTGGAAAGCCGACTCTTAACCTGCTTTCACTCAAGCATTTCACTAAGCTTGACATTGGTGTTTCTAAACACTAATCATTTGCTTGTTGGGTATTTACTAAATCTAGTGAGTGTTATTCCTCCTCGTATATTGTTGTAAGGTTATGTGTACAATTATAAACACATAGACCATCATACACTAGAAGTGTATTGCATATCTTGAGTCACTTTGTTTCAAGTACACTGGTCAATGAAATCAAAAGGATGAGTGTCATTGTACTCTCCTCGGAATCATCAGCAACAAGCATTGAGATCATAGACCAACCTTGTCCAACAGAAGCTTCATCCACTAAGCCATACCACAAGGAGGAGCCTGAAGTCCAGTCTAGGTTTACTTCATTAAAACCTAAAAAGACTATTAAACCTCGGAAGAAGATTGCACATAAGAAAGGACCACCATAGTCATACCTTGAAATATTACATCTGTATGATGTTTAGCCTTTCTCTTCATTGCAACTTTGATTTCAAATTGTCTGATTTGTTTCCGCATTCAGCGAAAAATTTGTAAGGGACTAGACACTTCCCTTGTCCTAACAAGTGGTAAGACCTTCCCAATGGCCACAACATATGCTAATGTCCGTCCTCAAATTCGAAAGTTTGATGGCAAAGATTTCCACCCATGGAAACTACTTATAAAGTACAAAATGATGGAGAGAGGGTATTGGCCTCTCATTCAAGGCACTAGAGTTGTAAACTCTGCAAATCTAGTTGATATAGAGGATGACCAACATGCTCAAGCAATCATAATGTTACACTTAGATGAGTCCCTGATTCATCATGTTGATCAACTAAACACTGCTAAAGAAAAATGGGATGAGCTTGAAAAGCTTTATGGAGCCACTGGTAAAATACTAAAATCTTCCTTAAAATTGAATTCTTTAGCTTAGAATATAAATTAGGAGAAGATTTGGCGAAATTCATCTCTCACATGAAGGGACTTATGACACAGCTTGCCTCTGTACAAGCTCCAATACATGAAGAAGATGCTATTGCTATTCTCCTAAAAGCTATAAAATAGGTGTTTCCTACTCTTGTAACCACTCTCATCAACATTCCAGATCCTACATTGGCAAGTACCATTTAATCCTGTTTGGATGAAGAAAAGAGGAACCACAAAGAAAGCAGCAACGGTCAACCATCTTCAACTTCCCGTGATCAAGTATTGGTACATACAGCTCTCACTAGATGTTCTTTCTGTAAGAAAAAAGGACATCTTGTAAACAACTGTTGGAAGAAGTATCCCGAGAAAATGAAATGTAATAAATGCAAGAAGACATGGCATATCACTAGTAAATGCCCCAACACTCCTGATGTACCCAAAGAATTGGTGGCCAACTATGCCTCCAATCCATCTGAAGATCGACTGTTTTGACTCTTTAAATCATCTACCTAAAACACTCTTGTAAGCCTGATTTATAAAGGCATCCCAAGAAGGGGGGGGGGACATTTTACATGCCTTGTAATCCAATGCCACCTTGGCATTGAGGGGGGGTGTTAGAAGATAGGCATAGGAACCCTATAGTATTTCTCTCCACTTTTCTTGCATATCTATTAACACCTTTCTTAACAAATTCTCCTAAATTTTCAGCTAATCCCTCTTTAGCTCATTCATCATTTTATGATTTTTCCTACCCATCTCTTCATCCTCTTTTACTAGTTCCTCTTCCATCTACCACTTTTATTCCTCATCCCCCTCAATTGGTTAGTGAATATGCAGTTTTCGATCAGAAGATTCCTAGAAGAAGATGGGGGTGGAGTTCAGCTGATTCTCTTATTGGACTTCATATTGATTGGCCATTGATTCCAAGGGAGTGGATGACTACTAGTCAAGCATATCAAAATTATCTACATTTGGCTCAAAAACATTCTCAATCTATAGATCCTTTAGTGAGATTGACTACTCACTTTACTTGTTACCTGGCGTATATACATAGGTATTCACATAATGATCTAAAGTTCATTACAAAGTTGTGCATGAATGTGAATGTGAACATTTATTTCCAACAATTGGATGTATTGTACTTTTGTGCCCTTTGTTTGCCTATCAACATATATCTTGTCTTACTAGAGGGGATGTGTTGCCTTCAGTTTTCCCAAAATCCTCCAAAAACTTTTCTAGATGAATCCTTATCCATGGACCATTGTTGCAATCACCAAGCCTTTAAGACAGATCATATTCATTGATACCTTTGGATGTATCCTTCATGATTCATAATGATATATCTCTCTTTTGGAGGTGCCATTCAGATGGTTGTTTTGTGTTTAGTATTTGTGTTGTGTGTTAGTTTATATGTGATGGGTTCGTGGTGTTTGGATATTCGATTTGTTTGAGAGCTATATTTTTAGATATTTGTAGTGATGGTGATGGTGGATGGATAGCTCAAGATGCAAAGATGCAAAACCTCTTATATCCTTTACAAGTTTGTCATGATTTTTTGTTCTTCATAAGACGTGTTAATGGATAAAGGGTTTTCCTTTCGTTGTATTCTTTATTAGATGCAAGTTACAAGTTGAAGTCCTGATTGGATGGTGTTTTCTAAAGATATTGTTGAAGATCAAGTTGAGCTCTTTGATGAACTTGTATTCTCTTTTTCCTAGGTTGTGAGGATGCTCCCTTATTAAGTGTGGGGATATATTGAATGCTAAAATGACATTTTTTTGTTGATTTTTATTGTTTTTGTGGGTTGAATGGTTGATTTTACATGATGATTAATTGATTTGAAAGTAGTTTGAGAGTGTTTTGGATAGGTTGGAATGGTTTTGATAAGCTTGTGATGTTTTTCAGTAGAGATATAAGGATCTGTGATGTTTTGTTGATGTCCAGATAGTGTCTGATTAGTTCTGATAACTTCTGTTTTGTTATATTTTTCTTTTGTATGAAGTATGGACTAATCATTGATGAAGTTTAAGGTTTTTTGAAAGCTCATTGAATGGGTTTTTATGGTTTTAGTTGAGTTGGATGCTTTCTGTTGACCTTTTGTAACCCTCTGTTGAGCTTTTGTAGAGCTTCTGTAAATTCTCTGTATGCCTCTATAAGTGTTTTGTTGGATGAGGGTGTAGTATGAAAAAGTTTTCTAGCCTTGGAAAGATATTAGTGAAAGTTAAAAAGAGCTCAAAGTAGTGGAAGAAGTAGTTGCTGAAGACTCAAGTGAAGACTAGAGTGAAGTGACATTGATGAGCTATGAAGAGTCATTGTAGTGGCTGCGGTGACCTTTCATATTAGACATACTTCTTGGGAGGGGTATTCACAAACAAATAAGAGTTATTGTGAGTGATTATTGAGTATTGTAATGAGGATATGATATACTATTTTTTTTGTGTGTGTGTGTGTGTGTGTGTGTGTGTGTGTGTGAGCCAATTCTATGAAAGACAATATATCTACATATGAGAGATTGTGAGAGAGCTATGAACTTTGAAGATGAATAATATGTGATATCTTTCCATTCAAAGTGGTGTATTATCTTGTGTTTTCCTGGTCTATCAATGAATTCTATGATGAATATGAAGAGCATGATGGATTCTGTTCAAGTTAGAGCCGTGGGAGAATTGTTTCTATGAAGTTGCGTGAAGATTTCTTGTTCGTGGTGTTCTTTTCTTTGTTGTGGACATACCAAATATGAAAAAGATGGTTGTTGATAGCACAAGATAGATTTTCTTACAGTAGAATCCCTATTTCCTTGGTGTCTCTCTGGGGGCTCCAATACAAACGCAGAGGGGTTGAGGATATCAATGAATAAGTTCTAGCCTCCTATGACCGTCTACTACTAGTGAAGTGGCGATCACTTTGAAGGATTTTGACTATGAAATTAAGAATAAGCCACCAAAGTTGCAGGACATCATTGAATGTCTACTGGATTTTGAGGATCCAAAGGAAGTCTTGCCTGAAGATAGTGACCTTGAGGATCTATTTAAAATTGATACATTCTCCATTCCATCCTAGTATGCTACTATAATGCACTATCTACCCACAGGAGAGGCTGGAGCTACTTTGTTGAAGGCTGAAAAGAGGAAAATTACGCAACAAGCTTGAAATTTGCCTTGATTGGTAGGAATATTATATTGACAAGTTTGATGAGGTTTATCATCGATGTGTCATGCTTGATGAGGTTCAGTTTATCTTAGAAGAGTGTCATGACTCCGCTTGTGGAGACACTTTGTTGGATAGTTGACTGCATAGAAAGCTTTGAGAGCCAAACATTGGTGATCGTCCATTTTTCAAGATGCATTTGCATAATAGGAAGTGCCCACTAACTCCTGTCATGGCTATACTACTATTTGAGAAGTGGGGCATTGATTTTGTTGGACCTATACATCCTTTGTCAATTACACGAAAGCATTATATAATTGTAGTGACAGACTATTTTACAAAGTGGTTTGAAGCCCTTGCTACGATGAAGGATAATGCCAAGGAAACGACTAGTTTTATTTTGAAACACATTGTTTACCATTTTGGTTCATCTAAGGAGCTTGTGTTTGACCATGGGACACATTTTTTGAATAAAGTGATTGAGGCTTTGATGAAAGCTCTAAAGATTAAACATAATAAGACCACACCTTATAACCCCCAAGGTAGTAGGCAAGTAGAGAGCACTAATAAGTAGCTTGTGGGGATTTTATCTGAGACTGTATCCAAAGGTAAGCATGATTGGGATAAGAAGCTGTATGTGGTTGTTTGGGCTTGTAATATGACATTTAAAAAAGTTATAGGCCACACCCCTTTTAAATTAGTATAGAGTGTGCTTTACATTTGGAGATCGAGCTGCCTACCCTAAACCATTCTCTAGGTGAAGAGGAAGCATTGGAAAAGAAAGGCTAACTTCCCTTGTACATCTTGACCAGGTTAGATTACGAGCCATGTTGCATCAAGAAGTAGGGAAAAAGTAAATGAAAGAGCTTCATGATCTTTAGGCTAAGAAGTATAAATTTGCTAATTGTCAATTGGTGCCCGTCATGAGCTATTCCCATGCAAGTTAGAACCCAAATGGGATGGTCCTTATAAGTTTTTTCATATAGGAAAGGATCACTCTATAGCCCTTTTAGCAGATTTTCAAGAAATAGAGTTTAAATCTAAAATAAACGTCAATAAACTAAAGCCCTACTATGTGTAGGGGCTGACGGTGGACTTGGTGCCTTTGCAAGTCCTTCTGGATGCAACTTCAACTTACAGAGGGTACCAAGACTATTGGATGGATAAAGTCATTCCTTATCTCGAGCATCCATATTTAGAGTAGCATTACCACCAAGGCAAAGTGATCTGGTGGACTAAGTGTTATCACATTACTAAGTCGCAAGATGGCTCTTTCACATGGGATATTTGAGTCTATTGTTGTCATTGTCATCGGGTTCTTACTAGCATCCCTATCGAGTTTAGTGAGGAAGGAGGGATTGTACATGTCTTATAGTCCCTCTCTCAATTAGATTTTGATTATCATAAGTACCAATACATTGTTTGCCATGGCAAGTTATATCAATGAAGTTGTGATTTACACATTATATTTTGATGGAGCTTCTTGAGGACATGATAGGCATGCAAGTATATGGGTCGTCATAAAAGGTCCCCCTCATTGAGTGGTTTTAAAAATGGGATTGTATTTAGGCAATGCTTTTACAAATAAAATGGTAGAATAAAAGGCCTTACTTATGGGGCTAAACAAACATGGTGGTATTCACTAGTTATTGGTGAAAGGCAACTCATAGTTAGTGATCAACCAACTCAACGGAACCTATAGTGTGAGGGATCTCATTCTAAGGATGTACCATCGTGCAACCTTGGACACCCTTGAGATCTTTGAGGTAGTGACTTGCAGCTGATTTCCCGACACAGTGGAATCACTTTGCAAACTCCCTAGCTAATTATGCCTTTGTTAAAGATGTCTTTCACAAGTGTGGTCTTGAGGCGTTTTTACAATTTTCTCTTGATGTTAGTCCAAGGCTACTATGGGGACCACTTGTTGACATGTCCTGTTTTGCTGCCGATGGTTAGTATGGGTTATGAGCCATGTAGTGATTGACCATCTTCCTATTCTATCATGGATGCATCAAATCATTCAATGGCATATTCATTGAACACCCCTTGCCATTTATGCAAGGAGGTTAGCTAATAATTTTATGCATTTAGTGTAGGACCTGAATGGCCATCCCCTTGGTCTAGTTTTGTGCTACATTAAGGTTTATGTGGGGACCAAGGGTTTGCTTTCAGCAATAGGTTACTAAATGTATACTTCATGGTTACATTTCGTTAGACCAAGAGGATCCTTTGTTCTTGTAGAGAATTATTTGATTTCATCAGGCCAAGAGGGCCATTTTGATTATTTGGTGTGGGTGTAGTTAATGGGTTTTTATTTTAGTGTTGCATTATTCATAGATAGAGCACCTAGAGGGAGCCTTTTATTGCATAGAAGCTTCTTGTGATCAAGTCCACATGATATCCTTCCTTTATGAGTTCTTTCTCTTTATACTATATGTGAATATGTATGTGGGATATTTTCCATTTGTTGGGGATTGACATTCAAGACATGAAGTCCCAGGGTTAGGTTAGGTGTGTCTAGGGAGGTTTGGGTAGTTGTCTGCCTCCTATAAATACATTGTCGAGCACTCTAAGAGCTATTTTTTAGGGTAGTCCTAATGACCATGTTCTTCAAGCCTGCTAGGTAGCTACTTCGATGTGTTGCTTAGAAACAACACTGGACTACGTCATGATATTGTTTCTTTAAAAATATTAAATGAATCCTATATGCTTCATTTTGATGCATAATCACTCATATTTCTATGTAAAATTATTAACATTTCAACTTTTTTATGTGTTCATTAATTATGCAAGATGTTTTCTATGTTTCATGATATTTTCTCTATAAAAACACACTCTAAACGATCACTTTAACACATAAATGGATGTAGACTAAGGCAAACCTAATGCTCTACAACCATTATATATTCACAGACCTTTCCCTAATTTACGATAATTTTTCTCACCCTTAAAGTAAAATTTCTCATTAAAAAACTATTTTTCATGATTTCTATAATTTATCTTAATATTAATTACTGGTTTTTCATTTTTAGATTTATGAAGCTTATGTGGATTGTGATTCAACATTATATTCAATATAACTACATAGGAACACCATTCGAATATAACTCCATAGGAACACCATTCGAATGATAAAAATCCATGAAATCATTGTTTTTCCACTAAATCCCATATTGGGGTTTAGAGTTTTGATTCCCATTACGTAAATTGCTAGAAATGACTAATTATTCTATTATTTCAAACATATCCAAGCATATTCAACAATTTTTAATCATTTTTCACAGGAGGAATGAAAGATTCATAATAAAATTTCAATAAAAGATCGCTTATGCTATAATCCGCATAAACACATATCATGTTTCAAAAACAAGAAGCTGTTGATGCTCTTTTACAACCGTTAACTTCTTCTTTGCTCTTCCTTGTTCCATTTCTTACATCTCATCATGAACCAGTACCCATTCCCCCTCATCCTCTCATCAACCCATATATGAACCATGTTATGGCAAGAGAGAAAGATTGAATTTCTATCTTTTCATAAAGTGTGTCAAATCACTTACTATTTTTCACAATGTAGGGCAAATAATTCAGAGAATTCATGGCTAGAAGGAGAATGCGTGATGATCTTTATTAACCATTTAAACCTTAAAACCAGCTCAGTCCATTGCATTCACACTATCTTGCAGGTAGTTTTGGGCTGGAAGGAGGGGCAAAGGACCTCGAATTTGCAATCCGACTGGATGCGCAACTGTTTGGCATCGAAATCTATTACCTTGGCCTTTGTCACTTGCTTTTTGGCTTTCGAATCAAGTAGCTACTTTATTACACCAAACCTTGCAGCCATTAAATGGGGGGCCAAATGTACTCTGATCAACAAACAAACACTTGTGTTGGATTCCTAGCCAAAATGCACATAGAAAAACTCTAGCTTTTTTATTCATGATCAATCCATTTTTCTCCAAAAACATCTCTTTTATGGCTCTTGGGCCACTTTTACACTTTGTTCAGATTTAAAATGTAGCTCTCATTTGGCGACCATGGGATAGGGCGATTCACTCCTCGAATCCACGAAGAACTGATCAGCACAAACATAAACCATAAAGAGCATCAAGCTGCTTCAATTAAAATACACAACAGAGCACAACACAACCCTCACCTTACTGACAAAATTAAGGCATGAAGTTTATGAGGGATAGGCCAAGCTAACGGAGCTAGTCGCCAACCAGCTCCTCCAACACGAACCAGCTAAAAGAACTATCAAAGGAGTCATCCTAAGTAGTGATCTATAGTGGCGAGCTCACGCTCAACCACAAAGACCCACGGATTGCTTATTGTTTCAAGTATTTCAAGCGAACACTTATGGCTATCTCTCACCTAGACGATGCACCTTCAATCCTACCGAGGTGTAGTGAGGTTACCTTGATACTCAAATGAGTTGCCTCCTTCCTCAAGCATACCCGTAGCTCCACGATTTGTGATGCAAGCTCAAGCAACCTCAGGCTTCCACATTCAAGCTCCATCCTCCATAGCCGAGTGCGAGACAAGAGAAGAGAAGAGAAGAGAAGAAGAGAGGAGATGATGGAGAGCTTCTTCTCCTGATCCCTCACCCTCACCCTCACCCTCACACACTCACTCCCTCACACTCTCACTCTCCCTCTCTCAAGTGCACTCAAGCAAGCAAGAATGAGAGAAGAAGAGAAGAAAAGAATAAGATGAGTCCACTTTGCCACACACCAAAGAATGAGCTCCTCATTCACTTTTCAACTTTATATACAAAACCCTAAATCCCTTTTGGGCAGTCATCCCCCTTTTTTACATGGCCTAGGCCCTTTTTCCCATTGCCCTCCTATCTTTCTAGCTTCCTTTCTACCACCCATCTACCTTTACAGTTTGCACAGGAGGAAGCCTAGCACTCTTTTACAAAATTTTTTAGGGGTGCCTTGCATTTAAAAGTGTGCTTTTGCCTTTGCCTTAGCTTTTGAGACCGCCCTTGTGCTTCTGGCCATTTCCCTTCCTACTTTTGCCTTGTGTCCGATTTCCTTTTGGGCCACCTCTTTTAGGTCCTGACTTGCACTTTTTCACTTTTTCTGCTTTTTCTTGTGCTACGGTTAACATTTCCCCCCTCCTAGCCTAGTACTAGTCCCATGGCACTGATAGGTAGCAATTGGAAGGTGGGATGGGTACTGGGAGATGGCTTTTTTGAGTTTGTATTGAGCACTTCCACATGTAGGACGTAAAGCCTATTGACTGTCCATTGCCTTCTTATGTGAAGGTATCACAGGCTGATTGTCCACAAACAGATGAGCAGAGGGCCGAGATGGCCAAGATTCCCTATGCATCCATAGTGGGCAGTCTTATGTATGCCATGATCGCCACTCATCCAGATATTGCCTTTGCAGTTGGTGTTGTGGCATGCTATATGGCTACACCTGACAAGAAGCATTGGGATGCCGTGAAGGGTATCATGAGGTACCTGAAGGGCACTACAGGTATGTGCATATGCTATGGCAGCTAGGATACAGGAGTCGTGGGGTACACTGACTCTGATTATGCAGGACATGCAGATAGTAGGAAGTCCACTTCCGGCTATGTATTCACGTATCTTGAAGGTGCTGTTTCTTAGATGTCCAGGGTGCAGAAATACACTGCCCTTTCTACTATAGAGGCTTAGTATGTTGCAGTCACTAATGCTTGTAAGGAGGCCATTTGGTTGGGTCGTTTGGTTTGCTGAACTTGGTATTGATGCTATCTCTACACTGCATTCGGATTCTATGAGTGCTATTCAGTTAGCCAAGAATCCGGTCTTCCATATGTGGGGTCATTGAGGACAAGTCTGTTGATCTTTTCAAGATCTCAACTGACCAGAATCCTGCAGATCTGCTCACGAAAAGCCTCTCTACATAGAACTTTACCTTCCTCAAGAGGTTGATGGGCATGGGATGAGATGACGTCTTTCCTCATCCTATTGTACATGTGTACATGTTGTACTGTCTTTTTTTTCTCTTTTCACTCCTCACTAGGGCAGATTCGCCTTTAAGTGGGAGGTTGTTGAAGGTAAAGGTGCCTCCACCTAGCCGTCTGTGTTTTTCTACACTGACAGTACTGCCATTGCACACTGCAGTGGCGGGCGCCCGTCACCATCACTTTATTCTTTATTATTTTAGTGACAGTTTGAATAAAGGAAGGCCCGGTCACACATTGTGACTGTTGGAGTTCCCAATTCTTTTCTCTCTCTTTCTTTCTCTTGCTCTCCCGCCATAGCTCTCGAGTGCAAGCTTCGATCCTTCTCACATTTCCAATCATGTGCATTGCAATTGCAATTTGTAGGCAGTAGACAGCACTTCGAACAGGGAGAAAAAGAAGGAGTGATCTGAAAAATTTCTAATCAAGTGTCTTGGGGTTTTACCCCCCTTTTTGAGCCAATGGAACCATCAAACTTATGAATTGAGCATCAGATCACTGATTTTTCCAAGATCCCCTCCACCAAGAGCTCTTTTTCTCAGCCACAACTCCTCTTCTCTAATTCAGATCACTGATTTTTCCAAGATCCCCTCCACCAAGAGCTCTTTTTCTCAGCCACAACTCCTCTTCTCTAATTCAATATAAATATGAGGCATGTGGAGGCACAAGAAAGCATAAGGAAACCCTAAGAGGCTATGAGAGAGAGGTAGAAGGATACCCCTCCAAGAGATTGCGAGAGAGAGAGAGAGAGAGAGAGAGAGAGAGAGAGAGAGAGAGAGAGAGAGAGAGAGAGAGAGAGAGAGAGAGAGAGAGAGGAGATACCACGAGAGGCTACAAGGAAGAGAGTTAGCTCAATTTCCCCTATCCCGGTCTTCGACTAGTCTTCGACAAAGCCATATTCTCTTATGCTCTTCCATCTCAAAATCCATTCCTCCTTCTTATCTCTTGAATCTATTTGTGGACAATGGCCCCCAAGCAAAGAATGTCACATGTAGATGGCAATCCTACAACCAGCAATGAAGTTTTGGGTGAGGGCATCACTGTCAATCCAACTGCGGTACCAGTTGTAAGTAATGTATTTCCAAATTGATAAATGCTTGCTTTGATTCTCGTATAAGATACGTTAGGCTCCATACTATGATGCACAAGTATAGGTCATCGTAAAGGATAAATTTCATCTCACATATTTGAAAGATGGAGCTTGCAAAGTGTATGTATGAAGGGAAGTTAATTGCACCTAGTTGCATATGGCTTATTCATTGATAGAGAAATTATAAGAAAGAATTGGTCAGGGGTTGTGAATGGTATAATCGTAAAAATAATGACATTAAAAATTATGCATACAAGTGTTAAGTAAATTTTCCATAGAATTGCTCTTTGATCCCAAGGGGGAGAGTGAATATGCGATGGAATTGTTATCGCATCTATTCTTATATTGTTTGGGAAAAATACAATTGGTTTTTGTTGGTTGATCGAACAACTCCCTAAATGCTTGTACAATCAACTGATTGTTGGATTGTGGTTTGGATGATTATTTCAAGTGCTTGTGTTTGATGGAAAATGCATGGCAGGGGTATGTAATGATAAGTTGCCATGTGAATAAAGGAATGTTTTCCTGGAAGATGATATTAGGGCGGCTGATTGCCTTGATTATGCTTGATTTTTAATTGGATTAATCAAGGAATGATATTTTGCACGGATGGATCATCTCCAAGATCACACTGTGGATTACAGTGAGAGGGCACTGCTCGATTCACGAGCCAAAGGTCAAGTGGTGAAAAGGCCAACCACGGAAGTTGTGTCTCACTCCTAGGTCACTTGGGGTTAGGGGAGCTCTAGACACCCCTTCCCAAGTCCAGAATAGAGTTGTAGACTGCCGTGAGCCTAACATCTAGGGCATTGGAAGATCCTATTCTAGATAATGGGTGGAAATTATTGTGCCATGTGATTTGGACTGGGTACTTCTGTTGGACAGAAGGGATACAAAATTTCTCCTGTATGGGCAGGAGACAAAGATTAACTTGAAGATAAGTTAAGAAACTTGTTTGTCAAAAAGACTACTTGCTCTGTATTTGTGTTTGTGCCATAAATTATGCGAACGAACCCTGTTCCCTAAAAGGCCTAATTAAGGAAGTTGATTTTAAATGTCACACATAAATGTGATAGGACCTAATTAGATAACTAAAGAATGTTTATTGAGGGAAGCAGGTGGGCGGAACCCCCAATGGGTCTGTTCTACACTACGGTGGTCCCAAAGAATTGGGAGGCTTCTCACAAGGTTTTACCGTCGTTCGCCTTTAGGTATTGTTAGGTTAGAACCCGATTCATGCCATTTTAGGGGACCGAAATGGGACTATGCCCTACGAGCAGAGAGGTTGAGCGGGGCATCCCTCTCGTTTCCCATTCTCTTTGAACTAAGTGTGATATGGGTCTGATTTGGATTGGGTATCTCTACGTAAAGTAGGATGTCCAAAACCTGACGCTAGAATGTTGTCAGGAGTTCTTGACCCCTAGGAACCCAAATTTCAGGTCAATCCTAGTGGGTTCGGCCATGAACGTTGTGTTGTGAGGCAGACTCGAGAAACCCCAGGCGAGAAACCCTGGAACATTCCATGGGAGTGCCGGGCGGTGATGCTTAGAGTTGTTTCTCAATTGACCGCTAAAACGTGCTTGGATAGCCAATAGGCAGGCACGTTATAGCGGTTGGGAGGAAGGTAGGAGGGAGGGAAGGGATGGGGGGCATGGGAGGGGGAAGTTTACGAGGGTGTGGGTGGGGGGAAATAAATTAGGGAGGGGGGGTCATTAGGGAGGGGGTAGGAAATTAAGGGGTGGGGTCGTTAGGAGGGGAGGGGTAGGAAAGTAAGGAAGGAGGTGGAAAGGGGGGGGGGGTTGTTTGGAGGGGGGAGGAAGGAAAGAATGTGGGTATTATGTGTGGGGATGGTGTGGGTTTTTCTTTTTGTTTTATTTTTTTTGTGATTGTTTGATTTGTTTTGTTTTTGTTTTTTTTAGTGAATTAGGTTCCAAAGATTGAGACTTGGACTCATAAACACAATCTTGTGTATAAGATTGACAATGACCAAGACACTAACTGAAATGGGAAAGCATCATGATATTGCATTCATCATATATGAAAGTGACAACCAAGTACAATGTTATATAGAGATGGGTAGGTGCCATTCTTTCTCTCTATGCATATGGGATTACTGTAGCCTGCATGTCCTCAACCCATCTGCTCTTACAAAGAGACAGCATGGATGTGATTGCAAATCTCAACACCCCTCCTCAATCACAACCAGAAAGTACAAAGTGTGTAGAGGCTTTAGTGAAATCAACACCTGCAAAGTGTGGGCACATCATAAACATGGTAGATATCCAGAGGCTGTAACAGGGGCCTCACAAAGTGTACAGAGGCAGTAGTACAAGGCTATATGAGGAGTTTACAAGCTTATGTCCGAAGCATTAGGCCTAGGCAATACAAGGCTAAAAAAGTCTATCAGAATAGAAGGACTAATGAGGATCATTCTCCTGGTGGTCATCACCTTCTTCTTCTTCTTCCTTTGCTCTATGGTCTTCTTTTTCTTTAACTATGGTCAGAACTTCTCAATGTGTCCAATCCTTTTGCAAAAATCACAAAAAAGCTAGTCCTTCTTTCCTTTGTACCTGTGCTAACATATAATGCTTCATCTCTAGAGGTGCTTGGTTATTCCTTAGTTTTCAGCTTCTTTTTCTCCTCTAACAATGATGCCTGGATATCAACAAGCTTAGGGTTTGTCATATTTATTAAGGTTGTTGATACATTATTATATATAGGAGGCAAACTTTTAAGCAGAACACCAATGCAAACATCTTCTTCCAATTTAATGTTGATTCCTGTAAGGTGAGCTAGAAGTCCTTCCATGTAATTTAGATGTGTGGCAAGTGATGTATTGGACTTCATATCAAGCCTGAGAAATTCAATCAAGAGACCATACTTTGATGACTTAGAGTGTGCACCAAACAAGGTATCAAGTCTCTTCCATCATGTTTGATCTTCAAGTCTTCCAAAAAAACTTCCCTCCTTGATGATTTGAGTGATGAATCTTGCTTGGAACTTCAGAAATTCAATGGATTAGAGTGACCTTAGCTGGGTAGGAGAGAGAATATAGATGAGGTAAATTAAAATCTTGAAGGTGAAAAGCTATCGCTTCTCTATAGTTAGGGTTTTGACCCAACTGGTTTTTTACTCCATGCAGCTCATATAGGAAGCTATAGCATGAATGGCTTGGTGGGGAGTAAGCTTACGAGGTAGGCATCATTTGCCCCATGACCAACGATGAATTGATGCAGCATAGGAGGAGAACGAACAGTACGACCACATAGTGCACCTATTTTGATAGTGATCAGGAAAAAACGTAATGCTGCACCATAGAGTGGATAATATCCAACTGTTTTGTGAGAGAAGTGCCTAGAGTTGGGAAATGTTTCTCCAAAAGGAAGCTTCCAAAGATATGGCCTATATGATGAGATATGAAGGCTCCAAGTAGAGAAAGTCGTCCTGTCTAGCTATGGCAGATTCAAGGTCAAGATGAAGATGAAGTTGAAAATGAAGTCCTAAGCTGGATGTGAGCTAGGCAGAGATGATCAGAGGTGAGAAGAGAATAGAGAGGTAGTGCCATGCTCACTTGAGCTCTGATACCATGTGAAAAGATGCAGAATCTAGAGCATGGCAACAGCTATGGTGGATCAAAGTTGAAGATTAAGCTCATGATGACATAGACAAGACTTGACCTATTATAGAAATGAATTAGGTTCCAAGATTGAGACTTGGACTCATAAACACAATCTTGTGTATAAGACTGACAATGACCAAGACACTAACTGAAATGGGAAAGCATCATGATATTGCATTCATCATATATGAAAGTGACAAACAAGTACAATGTTATATAGAGATGGGTAGGTGCCAATCTTTCTCTCTATGCATATGGGATTCATGTAGCCTACATGTCCTCATCCCATCTGCTCTTACAAAGAGGCAGCATGGATGTGATTGCAAATCTCAATAGTTCGGTCACCAATATCCTACAAGCAAGGCCTCTCTCCTAAAAAGTGTTTTCCACAAGGCTTGTCATGGCATGCTTTCAGCACAATTCCAATCTCTTCTCTTGCAACACATCTTCATAATACTTTATCCTTACCTTTCTTGTATAGAGCACCACCTAACAGGGCGTAGGGGGATGATTCCAATAGAAGCTTCTTCTTCTCATAGCTCGAGATACCAAGGGGATACTGTTGGATTGCCAAGAGGTTGGCTATATTTGCATACAATGGGGTAACAGTTTTGACTAGAAACAAAGAAGCATCAGGAAGGTTTGGATCATCTTGCTCTTTGTCATTGCTTTGAGGGATTAGCGAATGACAAATGATCACCCAGAACATGGGAATGACTGGGTTTGGTGACCACTTCAAAGTCAAACTCCTGAAGTAGAAGGAGCCATCTCATCATTCTTCCCTTCACATTGGCCTTGTTTATTAGGAAGAACAAGGCCTCATGGTCCACACAGAATTTGAAATGCATCGACAGCAGGTAGTTTCATAACTTCTCCAAGGCAAACACCATTGCTAGGCACTCAAGCTCCGTCACTATGTAGTTTTTTTCTCTGTCTGTTACTTTCTGACTTGCATAATAGATAGGTTGGTCTAACTTTGAGGGGCCCTTTTGGCATAAGACTGCACCTAGGCCTTTGGCTGAGGCATCAGTGTTGTGCACATGGAACTCTTTCATAATCAGGAGGCTACAAGATGGGTGCTCCAATTAGGCACTATTTCATGGTGTTGAATGCCTCGTCACAATTAGTGAACCATGTGAGCTCTGCATCTTTTCTGAGGAGTTTATGCAAAGGGGTTTCCTTTGTCGCAAAGTGCACAATGAATCTTCTATAATAGCCCACATGGCCAAGGAATCCCCTCAATTGTTTAAGTTGTGGCTGATGCACTATTAAGGCGGCAACCTTCTCAATCTTTGTAGGGTCTGTCACTATTCCTTATGTAGAGACAATGTGGCCCAAAATAACTCTTGAAGAGACACCAAAGATGTATTTGTCGAGGTTTAGAGAAATCCCATACTCTTAACATCTTTCAAATCACTGCTCTAGGTGTCCCCAATTCTCACGAATTAGGCTATAGACACAAAAGTCACCCAGGTACACCTCAATGAAATCATGCAAATGGTTTTAGAATGGAGCCATCATCACTCGTTGTTGGAAGGTAGCAGGGGCATTAAAAAGCCCAAATGGCATCATTCTGTAAGCATAGGTTCCCCATTCTGTTGTGAAGGTTGTTTTGAATTGATCTTCTTATGTGATTTGGACTTGAATGTATGCATTGAATCCATCTAAGAGAGAATAGAGCTCATGGCTAGCCATGCTGAAGGGTGATGCGCAAGTTAGAAAATTGTACGAGCCACTTATTAAGTGTATCCCTTGTCCAAGGATGTGCGAGATTGGATGCATGTTCTAGCCACAATCGATCTGCCATTCTTGGATAATGAGTGTGAGCAAGCCACTAAGGCAATTGGTAAGACTAATGACACCCCCTCAGTACTAGACTGCATGATGGCAAAGAGCTTGCGTAGAAAGCCCAACCCTATCAAGGTATGAGTGGCCACTATCACGAAAATTGAAGATAAAGATAAGGAAGTCGTAGCTCTGACCTACTTGCTTGTGATTGTTACTACCAAGAAAACAAATAAATTTGATGCATTGATCGATGAGGATGCTGATTTTAATATCTTAACTTATGAACATTGGATTCAAATTGGCAGACTACAATTGCAGCCCACTAATGCCAAACTCAGCCCATCGAATCATATGCACTTCTGGGAAAGTGCAAGGTTGCATTCTTTATCAAGTTTGAAAGTGTACCAATGATCTTTTATGTGTTTTCAAATATGAAGGATGCATGTATGGAATCGTTGTTGGGATGTACGTTAAAAAGTAGACACTGTGCAATGTCAACTACCAGTCACAGCGCATTCATCTTGCCATCAGTGACATACGAATAATCACGACTTTCAACAAGGGCAGTGCAACTCCATCGAAGCCTGCAAAGCCACCGGTAGAGCAACCCACCACCAAGTTTGAGGAGGGGGGTCATGACTTGTCACAACCCACCAAACTCAATGAAAGAAAAACACAGAAACCAGAGCTAAGGTCCAGGAACCACAACTCACTAAACATCAAGGGCCATTGCCTAGAAGTTCACAATCATGACCTTGCAAGGGTAGGAACTCATATTCAAAACCAGAGCTAAGGTCCAGGAACCACATCTCACTAAACATCAAGGGCACTGCCTAGAAGTTCACAATCATGACCTTGCAAGGGTAGGAACTCATATTCAAAACCTAGGAGGCAGAAAAGGAACTATCAGCATCAATGAACGGTCAAGCAATGATGGGTCTCCGAGATCTTCTTGCAAGTGCAAGGCTATTGCGAGGGTAATGCCTGGATATGGGTACCTAAACCCAATATGTCCAAGGGAACCACTCAAACGTAGCCCTCAAACTTGACCACACCAAGCCATGTGACAGAAAACGGCCCAATGCCACCAACGATTTAGGCTATAAAGCCCATAGAACCTCTACCGCATAACCCAGCAAATTCTAAACAAGTCTATTGACCAAAGCAACAGCCTGCTACTCACACACTACCTCAACTCATTCCTGCTAGTGTCCCTCAAACCTCACCGACATCTAGTAGCTTGACACCTACAACTCCAACCAAGCCCATCGTGCAAGAAGCCCAATCACACTCTCAGGAGCAACTAAAGCTGCAACCACAGGCCACCAAATTATCTAGTTCAATCAAACCCCAACCACCTACAGGCCTTAGACCCTCTTACAAATGAAGATCAATTCTCACTTTGGCCATGAACTTCACTGAAAATATGGGGGATGACTTAGTTGCATGCCTTCGACAGTTGGACGCCACATTTACCACACTTGCTAAAAGCTATGACTGACTAGACCTAGGTCTTTTGGACAAGCCTTTAGCAACAAAGGTATGTACGATGCCTTGCTCATGGAAGGAATCTGAATTCGTATTTTTTCAGGCTCCCTAAGTAGCCAAGGAATTAATTGCCACTAATATATCCTGAGAATACACATGAAAACAACGCCTCATTACATCTTATGACAAGAGCACAGTCCTTGCCACCAACTAGGAAATTGAGAAGTTGAAGCAACTTGTTTTGTCAATGACTCCTCTTTCTTGAGGAAATGGTATGCTCTCTGACTTCAATGGGTATAAGACGGCTACCAAATCATGACCAACATTGAGCAACAACATGCAATCAAAATCTTGGAGTACGACCCCACTTATGTAGCTCCAACCTCCTATAGGGTGTTGACCAACATTCGTAACTGACCCCTAGAAGAGCACATTCCCACCCATATTTAGATCAAATTCTGACTAAGAAGGAGTTATACATTGCCAGTCAAATCAAATCTGGTGACTTCCTCATGGATGTTCTCACCTACATCACTCAAGTAACCATCAGTCCTTTCGACATGGACCACTATGCTAATCTAGAATACAATTTGAACTTCTATGCTTGGCTCATGTGAAAGTAAAATGCCCTGAATGCCCTTGACCTCTCAAACCTTAATCCTAGGAAGGATTCTTCTCAATTCCAAGGGGAGGGGGTAAGATGAATGGAACGTGCAAGAAAAAATCCTCAAAATCAATGTCCAAAAGTGGAAAAGAGTGTATGGAAATCAGCGCGTGATTGAGGAAAAAACTCGTAAATTTTTGGAATGAATGGACTACTTGAAGGAAAATTTCTCTTTTTGAACTCATACATTTTATTCTTTCCATAAAAGCATAATTAATTCCTGCTCACCTTTCAACAAGAAATTATCTTCAGGACACTAATGGTAAACTATGGTATCATGGCAAGAACTCGAAATAGCAGCACAGCAAGATCGGGCCCATTGGCTTCCATTCATGGAAGAAGAAAGGTCAAGGTACCACATTTCCCTTGAGAATTGCACCTACATGAATCCAACTAAAGTTCAAAACTATCCACAACATTGGAGAAGTTGTGGCCAAGGAGGAGGCTGCCAAAAGAGTTGTAGAATAGTGTAATCTAGCAAAATACGACGAGAAATTTGGGCAGGAAACCGACCACAACAAATGCATAGAGTTGTTGAGAACCTACAATCTTGATAGAGAATGTGGCAAGGTGACAGTTGAAAGAGGAATAGGAGTCAAACATCATGTGGAGCATTAGGGACCTGGGCCTAGACATTCTGTTGAGCATTAGGGACCAGGGCCTAGACATTCTATGGAGCATCAAGGACCTAGGCCACTGGACATCATTGTGCTATAGGTTGTTTAGTTGGCTCTACAGTAGCAAGAGGGTCCTCTTGAAATATCACCCTGCATACCTCAATGGCATGCTCAAGCTACTTATGCATTTTCTCCTCATGGAAAACAAGATCATGGCTGCAGATAACCTTCCAAGCATGTAGATCCCATAGGTGATAGCCCCTCTCACCTGCATTCCCGTAACCAAGAAAGATGCATTTCATAAACTTAGGATCCATCTTATTACGCTTATCCTTGGGAACATGGCAAAAAGCCTCACAACCAAAGACACACAAATGCGCATATGAGAGGGAGGTTTTCCTCCAGACCATACCTCCTTTGCAACCTAATAGTCAAGAGCGGTACATGGAGATGGATTTATCAAGTGGATGGCATTAGTAATTGCCTCAATCCAAAAATGCTATGATAAGCTTGCATGTCTAAGCATACTATCATGAACTCACTCTTGAATTGTCATATTCATGTGCTCATCCATACCATTCGGGGGTGGGGTGTATGGGGAAATCAACCCACACTTAATACCCCTCTCATCACAAAATTGCTCAAAGGATTTAGAGACATACTCACCCCCATTATCTAACCTTAGACATTTCAACGTATACCTATACCAGTTCTCAACTAAAGTAAGACAACACTAAAATGTAGTCATGACTTTTGATTTCTACTAAATAGGATATGCCCAAACTTTATGTGTATAGTCATCAATGAAGGCAATGAAATACTTCATGCCACCTAAGGACTTGCAAGGCATGGGACAAAATACATCTGAATGAATGAGAGCCAAAATGGCTCACCCATGTGTGTCATACCGGACTTTTTATGTGTATTCTGTGTCTACCTACCATATAAATAATCACAAGACTCAAAGCACTTATAGTCAAGGGATAGAAGATACTACAAATAAGTAAGCATTTTCATTCATTTCAAGAACATATGCCCAAGGCAATGATGTCAAAGAGATATGTGTGAAACTGCATCCACTGCCAAAACATGGTCAAGTGACCTAGATATAAGCAAGGGATAGAGAGTGTTAGAGTTAGCACCACGTGCAATGACAAGATTCCCATGGGTTATCTTCCATGAGGAATCACCAAAAGAAACTACATAATCTACATCATCCAAAGTGCCAACAAAGATAAGCTCTTCGTAAGAGTCGATAGTACATGACACACATCATGAAGAGTAAATATGCAACTTGGACATCACCAATACCAACTATCTCAAGTGCCGGGTCATTACCCAAACAGACAAATCCAGTCAAACTATGATAGGAGTGAAACCACTCTCTATGAGGGGTCACATGAAATAAAGTCTTGAATCTATCATCAAACCCTAAGTATACCCTAACAAAGTATCAATCACTTGTGAAGTATCAAGAGAAGAAGCTACAAGTATGAAATCATCATCAAAATCAGTTTGCCCAACATTAATCTCTTCAAGCTTAACAATGGACTTGCTAGAAACAATGTTGCAATCATCATTTTTGTCATGTACTTTACCCCCTTGCCCTTTTCTTTGTGCTTGTTCTCATGCATCTTTATGGCACTGTGACCAAATATGCTCTGATTTCCCAAGTAGAACTTTTGTGGTTTTTCCTTGGGAGCATGTGGTATCATTACAGCTTGCATGAGATCACACTTGGCTTGCGGATTTACATGATAAATTGATACAATTGTTGCAAGCTTTTGGCAATTCAAATATGCAAGTGCTTCATGCATATTATGTTGTGGCTGATAATATGATGAATTAGGCTCCTTCTTTGCACTTGCTTACACATTGCACGCTACTTACTTCTTGCGGTTAACACAAATCTTGTAAGAAAATTTTGGCTTGAACAACATCCTTTGGATACTATCCATTTTCACTTGCATGGTTACAAGATGCTATCTTATATCATTGTTGATGATGTCTATCAATCGATTAAGAGTGTTTGTGCCTTGGACTTGCAACTCCATGGATTTAGAGGTCATGCTTGAGATGTTAAAGTCAGTAATGTATTGGAAGGTGTCAATCATAGGCTAGAAATCATTCAAGGCTTTATCGATTATGCTATGTAGGGTGCCCATAGTCTCTAAGTTGACTAGTTCAATAACTTGATTTATGAGATTGGGGATATGGGTATTCTCTCAATATCAATCAGCCTAATAGGACTAGGGTCTTTGCTTGTTGTGGAGATGGGAGCTCAATTCGATTCTCAAGTGCATACACATATGCATAGGTTTTCAAGTCCTAGGACTTTTGAATGTCTTTTGGACTTTCAATTTGATTCTTTAGGTGTTGTTGTTTGTTGTCTGATCAAGCTTTTATGATTTTTCCCATTCTTTTTGTATTGACAAGCTTCCTCAATTTGTAGTTATGTTCAAGAGCGTTTAAGTACACGATGCACAATCAGGCTTTCTCTCTTTCCAAACAAATTTTAAATTCACAAAACAATAACTCTACAATGATTTTGGTCAATTAGTACAAAATTTGATGATGTTTCAATGGTTTAGTTGATCTTTTTACTAGTGAGACCCTTTCAGTTCTTGATTTTTGGTTTATGCTAAGTCTCCAAGGATTTGCCCCACTTGGGTTATAGGTGTGTCCTTCCTTAACTAGCTTTCACTAAGAGATTGTGTGTTTTTGGGCTCATGTATACTGGTTGTGTGATTGAAAGTGCACATCTGCATGAGGATATGCAAAGAATTTTTAGCACTAGTATTTTGGCTAGTTAGGGATCCATGGAAGTATAATATTGTGGGTGAAAATGAGTACTATAGTGCACTAGGGTGTGTGGATGAAGGTACTATATAGTAAGTTGTCAAAAGAACAGGGAATAAGAGATAGACAAAGACATGGAGCTAAAAACCAAGAGAGTAGTGTACTCTCTCTATCCTTCATTATTCCATCACATTAATTTAGTAACAATAGTATAAAGAGCTAGGTCTATCAATTGACCATAGTCAACTAACTATAGTTAACTTACCCGACTTATGGAATGCACACACATGTCTAGTCCTACAGCTATCTAGTGTCGGTCATAAGTACTAGTGAACTTGAATCTCAACACTCCCCCTCAATCTCAAGCTAACTACTGTACTCTAAGTAGCTCCTTGAATCGAATGAACTTACCAAGTGATTTGGTAAAGATGTTAGCTACCTTGTCTTTAGTCTTCACATGAAGTAGATCAATCTATCTTGCAAGTACCATTTCCCTGATGAAATGATAATAAACTTCTATGTTCTTGGATCTAGCAAGATAGATTGGGTTGCTAGACAATAGCACACTACTTATATTGTCACAATACAATATGACCTTCTTATCCACAACTCTATACCAAAGTCATGTAGCAGTTTTACAAGCCAAACTACTTCACATGTAGCTAAGGCTACACCTCTATATTATGTCTCTGTGCTAGAAAGAGCAATAGCAGGCTACTTTTTATTGCTCTAGCTGATCATACTACTTCCTAGACTGAAAGCATAACCATTGGTTGACCTTCTATCATAGGCACAACTAGCTCGATTAGCATATGTATAACCTCTCAAACCAAGTGGCTTTCCAAGCTCATAAAATAGCCCATAATCAAAAGTACCTTTCACATACTGCATAAACCTCCTAACTGCATCCAAATGTGGTTTACAAGGCAAGGCTTCTGCATAAAGTGGCTAATCAGCCCCACCAAATAAGGTCAGGATGAGTGATAGTAAGATAAATTAGGATGCCCACCATCTACCTATATATAGTGACATCCTCTATCTCATTTCCAACATCAATTGCAAGTTTGAAATTTTGATCTAGTGGTGTTTCCATGGGCTTATAGTCCACACCCTGAATTGTGGAGCTACCGAAGAGCTTGTGGGAGGAGGCAACTCAATTGGGCATGAAGGTAAGCTCATTATAGTCATAGGTGGGAGAGTGCGTATGACTATGTGAGAGGTAGCCATTGCACTTAGCTTGAGACACTTGAAACAATAAGGGGTCCTCAAGTCTTGGCAATCGAGCGTGAGCTCTCCATTTTGGTTCTATTATCGATACAAATGGATTCAAGCTTTGAGTGCTTGCGCACTCCGAATCGAGCATTGAAATATGGTTTGCCCCGAATCGATGCTTGAGATAGGTAGAAAGCGAGGGAATCAAAGGGAATTCGATCTCCTTTGCAAGTAAGTTTTTTGGTTGTTAGGACTTTGAGTAGGTTGGAATAGTGTAGGTGTTTGCTTTGTGTTTTGGATGCATTAAGGTAGGAAGAAACAGGGAAGAGAAGGGAAATAAACAGCAGGGTTACTACTGTAAAATAGGGAGAAAAAGGGCTTAAATGCATTAAGGGAGCAAAGAAAGAGAAGGGATTTAAGAGGCCAAGAAGAGGGGGGGAGAGGTCATTTGTGTGTATTTAGTCAAGAGAGAGCTTGAGAGAAAGAGAAAGAGCTATAGGGTAGAAGCATAGATTTGCTTACCGATTCATATTCCCGCATCCCTGAACCCTACATGTATACTCTAAGTATCATTTAACACCATATTGGGGAATATGGGAAATTTCCATAAGTTTGGGACACGTGGTCAAATCTTTGGATTTATCATAACTTGAACACTATAACTCCAAGTCGAGTACTCTATAGCTCAATAGATTCCATTTTTCAAGTACTTTCAAATGATAGGCCACATCATATGGTTTTGAGAAACTTATGGGCATGTTATCCTGGTGCCACCTTTTTAGTATTCTGAAAATGGGAATTGGGAGATTCCCAAACTCACTAATATTGTTTTATTTGATGCTTGTTCATCATATTTAGGACCCTAATTGCAATGTTAGAGTTGACACTTGGAGCATTAAATTATTTTTTCACTGTTTTGGACCCCCGACCACGGCACTCAAATGCCATCTACGGCTTTAGATAGCCTCACCTAACCTGAATAGTCTGAGTCGTAGTCCACTCGAACAACAACAAAACCGTCTGAGTTCGAGACTCAAACTCAGACCCTGGATCTCATTTGACCTTGGATGGCAGAGTGCTAGACTACTTGGAGTTAGACGACCATGCATTGAACTCGGGTGGCCGAGTCATCATGCTCGGATGGACATGTGACTCAGACTTGAACTCTCGAGTCTAGAACTTGGACATTGCAACTCGAACAAGTTTACAGAATCCCATTTTTTGGCACATCAAACCCATCCCAGGGTTGGCAAAGCATGAGTCCAAGCTAGCTGATACCCTTATAGGCCTCCAAACGCATAGAATGGCTCATGGAGAATCATGACATGATGGTCTAGAAATGAATACGATCACCGACTATTAGTTGCTTATCCCACTAGAGACTTGAATTAGCTGACCGAACTTGCTATCTCTCTGACCGCACATCTAGAACACAGTGAGACCAAAATGGACCATTAAAAGTGGTCATCACTCGTACTATAAAGAAGCTATAGTTAGCTAAAACCGATTGTAAAGAATGTGATTTGCATTGCTTCCATTGGGCTTGCATACCACATCACTTATATACTTTGAGTGCACCAGAAAAGCAAAAAGCCTGATTTTGCATAGTGCACATCAATAAGTATCACTTTAGCATCTGAGTGCATATAACATTGAAGATTGTTTTGAATAACAAGGAACTCACACAAGATAAGATAAGGCAACGAATCTACTAGTAGGAGGAGACCCCCAAATGCCATACGAGTGACAAAGAACTCAGGCTTGATTCATCGACCCACTTAGGGAGCAACAAAGACCGATATGATTAGAGACGCAGCTTCACCCGATATGATCAACCTGATTGATACCCTAGTTGCTTAGGAAATCATTGGCATGCCAGGAACTAGCATAAACCTTGGAGACGATGAACTCGACTTGGGGAAATTCCCAATAGTCGCTTGTAACCTAGTATGACCTACGAACCAAAATGGTGCATCATGGTAGACTAGCCGAGGAGATCATGGCTGACTTGTTAGTTTGGAAAGCAAGCAAGGTTTCTATTTGTTAGACATGTCAGAACTAGCTCTAGACCTTTTAGTGCATTCAGATGTATGGGGTCCAACCCATAATGCATCTTTTGGTGGTGCCAAATATTATGTATCATTTATTGATTATTTCAGTAGATGTGGAAGTATATTTTAAAGCATAAAGATGAGGTGCTAGATGTCTTCAAGGATTTCAAAACACATGCTGAAAATGAACTTGGATATTATATCTCATGCTTGAGATCTAATGGAGGTAATGAGTATGTTTCTCGAGAGGCATTTGGCTAAGTCTAGTATTAATAAGGAAGCTTACATGCAATTATACACCACCTTAGAATGGTTAGGCAAAGAGAAACAATCAGGTGGTTATGGAAGCTGCAAGGGCCATGCTCGATGAAAATAAATTTTCAAATGGTTATGAAATGAGAGAAGGATCGAAGCTTGCACTCGAGAGCTATGGCGGGAGAGCAAGAGCAAGAAAGAGAGAGACAAGAAATGGGAACTCCAACAGTCACAATGTGTGACCGGGCCTTCCTTTATTCAAACAGTCACTAAAAGAATAAAGAATAAAGTGATGGTGATAGGCACCCGCCACCTGCAGTGTGCAGTGGCGGTGATTGTCAGTGTAGTAATACATGGGCAGATAGGCGGAGGCACCTTTACCTCCAACAACTTCCCACTTAAAGGCGAATTTGCCCTAGTGAGGAGTGAAAGTATGGGTTATGATGTCTTGGTGAATGCTTTATGCTTTGGCTGTGGATGGCAGTTGTTTGAGCTCGTCTCAACATTCATTTGAGTATTCCCTTGAGTAGTTGGACATTCACTTGGATTTTTCTGTTATGACTTGGCTTTTTCCATTACGGCCTTGAATGCTATTGAGGCATTGTCTTGGTTACCTGTCTTTGGTACTTTGACTTGATTTGCTTGAGCTATTGAGCTTGTTTATTCGCCTTTTTGTGCTAGTGGGAGCATCTTGTATGCTTGATCGACATTGAGTAGGAGGTTTAGAGAGAGAGAGAGAGAGAGAGAGAGAGAGAGAGAGAGAGAGAGAGAGAGAGAGAGAGAGAGAGAGAGAGAGAGAGAGAGAGAGAGAGAGAGAGAGAGAGAGAGAGAGAGAGAGAGAGAGAGACCCATTGCTTGCGTTGGATTGATCGATTCACGTAGGAGGTTTTTGCACATTGCATGTATATACAACTCTTTCGCTCTATCCATAGCTTTGATCTGGAGGTGTATGCTACATGTCGTGACCTAAATTGTGTGATTTGATTGATTCATCGTTGTATATGCCAAAATCATACCACATTCGGTCTACCAGAGTGACGGCGATTCGAGCGAACCCTAGAATTGGCCCTTGGCTCTCTTGTGTTCGGCCATTTGGCCCATCACAGTGTGCATGATGGAAGGAACCCATCTTGGGAGACCTAAGCTCGTCACCTTCCAAGTGCCAGGCAACAAGAAAGAACTCTAGGAGGCCTTGGAATACTTAACAGACAAGCTGGCTAACAACTCAGCAGCAAACCTCACACCTCTCCAGGACCTCTTAGGCGAATCCAAGTGGCAATGGACCAGAGTGCATGACTTGGACCTTATGTACAACTGGGCCTTAGTCCCGGATCAGCAACAAGAGAAGTACCAAGCCCTATGGAGTAATTCGTACCATCAAGCTTAGTGATGTTGAAAATAGCATGATTAGTGGACGAACTCGCCATAATGTAGGCTGGAAGAATGTAGACAGTTCAAAACTGCTTGATGTTTATTGCAAAAAATGACAAAAAAATCACCAAAATCGAGAGAAAATGGCGAGAAAAGTGTAACCAAAGCTGTTGTCCACCAAAAGTACATCATTTTAGAATATTTCAGCATGAAAAATCCATGTCAATCTAGAGTTATATGCTTGCTATAATAAATGACAGTAGGGTACTGTGAGAGGCAATTACTAACCAAATCACTGCACCAAGTCAAGAAATGACAGCCAAGACATGACCAGCCATAAATGGGCATAAATCAGCACCAAATAGTCATCAAGACCCTGAGAAAACACCCAAACATGTCACCAAAGCATATGTTAGTGAGTAGGCATACCCCTTGGACAATAGGGCAAAGTATACATAACACTGGCAAGACCTGACGCCAGTAGGTGTATGCTCACAAGAGTGCAAAGCCCAAGCTCAAGTCAAAAGCAACTCCAAGATATTAGTGCATGAACCATGCAACATTTAAGTATAAGAGATCCCAAAGTCTCAAGTATCTACAAAATGCTCAAGAAATGAGAGATAAAGGGAGGGAGAGAGGATGAGTGAGAGAAACAACGAGAGAGAGAGAGGGGGAGAAACAAAGACAAAGGAAAAAAAGAAAGGGAATTAGAGAGATAAAGAGAGGGGGAGAGAAATAGAGAGAGGGAGAGGGAAGGAAGAGAGGAGGAGGAGGTAGAAAAGAAGGGTGAGGTAAAGAGAGGAAGGAGAGTGAAAAGAAGAGAGATAGAGGGAGAAAGAGAGATAGAGAGAAAAAATAGAGAGCGAGAGAGAGGGAGAGAGAAATAGGAAAACAATGAGAGAATGAGAGAGAAGGTTAATAAAGAAAAGTAAAGGGAGAGGGGGGAGAGAGAGATAAAGAGAGTTGGGGTGACATTTCTTTAAATATCTTTGTTTCTTAAGCTTTTTATTTTCTATCTTTGATTGTCTTTGCAATGAGATGAGTTGAGTGAGAGTGGGGAGGGAAGGAGGGAGAGAAATAGAGAGAAGAAGGGAGGGGAAGGAAGAGAGAGATGGAGAGAAATAAAAAACAGGAGAGAGAGGGGCTTCATAAAAAAGTGTCAAAACTCGAGCATGGCATTTTACAGGTTTGTAAACAAGAGAGAGAGAGAGAGAAAGAGAGAGAGAGAGAGAGAGAGAGAGAGAGAGAGAGAGAGAGAGAGAGAGAGAGAGAGAGAGAGAGAAGGAGAAAAGAAATGAGAGAAGTATGAAGGGATTCTTCTTCAAGCTTTGAGGTAAGTGCATTATCTCTTCTCTCTTTGTTTTTCTCTTTTCTTTACTTCTCTCTTTCTTTTTGTTGATATCTTGTGTATAGAGAGAAGAAGTGAGAGAGATCAACGTGCGTGAGAGAGAGAGAGAGAGAGAGAGAGAGAGAGAGAGAGAGAGAGAGAGAGAGAGAGAGAGAGAGAGAGAGAGAGAGAGAGAGAGAGAGAGAGAGAGAGAGAGATCGCTGCCACCGCCAATCCACCACAAAAAGAGAGGGGACAACTGCAAAGAAGAAGGAGGGAACCCGTGAAGGAGAAGAAGAAGAAGGAGAGAAGCGCAAAGGGATTCTTCTTCAAGCTTTGAGGTAAGTGCATTATCTCTTCTTTCTTTGTTTTTCTCTTTTCTTTACTTCTCTCTTTCTTTTTGTTGATGAAGAGTGTATAGAGAGAAGAAGTGAGAGAGATCAACGAGAGAGAGAGAGAGAGAGAGAGAGAGAGAGAGGTCACTGCCACCACCAATCCACCACAAAAATAGAGGGAACAACTACAAAGAAGAATGAGGGAACCCATGAAGGAGAAGAAGAAGAAGGAGAGAAGCGCGAAAGGATTCTTCTTCAAGCTTTGAGGTAAATGTATTATCTCTTCTCTCTTTGTTTTTCTCTTTTATTTACTTCTCTTTTTCTTTTTGTTGATGAAGAGATGTATAGAGAGAAGAAGGGAGACAGATCAACACAAGGGAGATTGAGAGAGAGAGAGAGAGAGAGAGAGAAGCTGCCATTGCCACTACCATTGCCACCCCATCCACTAAAAGAGAGGGGACAACTACAAAGGAGAAGGAGGAAACCCCCAACCTCTGTCTCTTCTCCATCTTGCCCTCCTCGAGCTTGCATGGCAAGCACCAAGTAAGCATAAGGACGTTGTTCAGGAAGTCATGCAAGACTTGGAGTTGAAAGGGATGGAAAGATTTTGGGCACGAGTGCGAGACAGCCCACCAGTAGGAAGATAGACTGCTGCAGCTATGACGATAGAAAGAAGAGCCTACATGATGTACTACATGTACCTTCTATTACCAAGAATCTATTGTCGATTGGACAGATGGCAGAACAAAATTTGCAAGAATCTAGTGTCGGTTGGATAGATGATTTCAACTGATACACATGGCTGTACATTCGGAAGTACAAGGATGAGGTACTCGATGTCTTTAAGCAAATGGGTTTATAAAGGGAAATGCAAGTCAGATGGTTCGTTGGAAAGTTATAAAGCTCGGCTCGTTGCAAAGGGATATGCACAACAATACGGCCTAGATTATAAGGAGACTTTCTGCTCAATTGCCAAGATGGAAATGGTGAGAATAGTCATTGCATTAGTGGCTTCTAAGGGCTGAAAATTATGAAAAATGGATGTCAAAAATGCATTCCTGAATGGTGACTTACATGAAGAGGTAAATATGGGGTAGTGTGAGGGTTATGTACACAACCTAAGGTGTATATGGATGCTAGCTAGCAACTTCGTCTATCATGCTAGATCCAAACACATAAAGATTCATTACAATTTCATTAGAGAAATGGTACTTGTAGGACATATTGATCTACTTCATGTGAAGACAGAAGACCAGGTAGCCGATATCTTTACCAAATCACTTGGTAAAGAGAAATTCGTTTGTTTCATGGATCTACTTGGAGTACAGTAACTAGTTTGAGCTCAAGAAATGGAGTTTGAGAAGGGGGAGGATGAGCTTGATTCTTTTGATCTTAAAACACTTCCATCATTGAGATTGAGGGTGAAGACAAGAAAGAAGAGATAGAAGATGACTTAGACATAGGTAAAAACAAAAAGGAAGAAGTGGAGCTTAGAGACACTACCACTCCCTATATAAGTGTTTCTGGTTCCAACACCATGGTATAACTCTTACAAATGTCCAAATGCTCCCCCAAAAAGACTTGAACAAGTTTGGAATAAGCTGGAGTGAGCAAAAGATCAATGGGATTTATTCATACCTCAGGGTCCTGACTATAATGAAAGCTTGAAGTGAAGCTCTTCTTCTTGGGCCTAACAAGTGATAAAAAAGCTCATTGAGTAATACTTTTTTGAATTGATTATATCTAGCTTTTGCAATAACAAGCTCTTTTTCTTCTCAGGCCTAAGCAAGTGATGAAAAAGCTCCTTGTGAAATACCTTTTTGAATTAATTATATCTTGCTTTTGCAATCAAAGGATTCAGTTTTTTTTATAATCTAATACACAATTTTTAGACATTAGGTGTAGGTGACATTGGCAAATGAATTATGCAAGAATATTTAGTGCATATAGCTAGAAGGGTGGCAGGGCTGCATGCCCTGCCACCTAATTTTTTTTCCCTCTGTAACCATCGCTATTTGCGTCGAAAATTTACTCTGCAAATAACTGTCGCTATTAGCAACGTTATTTGTGTCACTATTAGCGTCGCTATTAGTGTCGCTATTAGTGTCGCTATTTGCGTTGCTATTTGCATCGCTATATGTGTCGCTATTAGCGTCGCTAACCCAATTAGCAACGCTAATAGCAGTTAGCGACGCTAATAGTGATGAATCGATCGCATCCCTAATAGCGACGCGAATAGCAATGACGAGGATAATTTTTTCCATGAATAATTTCGTCGCTTTAAACGTCGCTATTGGGTCTATATGTTGTAGTGGGAGTCAAATCATGAATCCCAATTGTAGGTGTTCAGTTCAACACATAAACTGTAGTAACCACTACTTTAGCCCAATAAGAATTTGGCAAATTCTTTTCATTAAGCATTGTGTTGGGGTAAAGGCGCCTCCGCCATGCCGCCCCGTGTATTACTACACTGACAGTACCTGCCACTGCACACTGCAGGTTATGGGCGCCCGTCACGTCACTTTATTCTTTACATTCATTTTAGTGACTAGTAAATAAAGGAAGGCCCGATCACACATTGTGACTGTTGGAGTTCCCATTTCTTGTCTCTCTCTTTCTTGCTCTTACTCTCCTACCATAGCTCGCGTGCAAGCTCTGATACCAGTTGAAAGGTGAGAAGGATCGAAGCTTGCATGCGAGCTATGGCGGGAGAGCAAGAGAAAGAAAGAGAGAGACAAGAAATGGGAACTCCAATAGTCACAATGTGTGACCGGGCCTTCCTTTATTTACTAGTCACTAAAATGAATGTAAAGAATAAAGTGACGTGACGGGCGCCCGCCACCTGTAGTGTGCAGTGGCGGGTACTGTCAGTGCAGTAATACACGGGGTGGCATGGCAGAGGCGCCACAATATGTCTCACATGCTTTTGAGCAGTTTTGTGATGATAGGGGTATTAACGTCAATTGACCGCCCCTTACACCCCCGCCCAGAATGGTTTGGCTGAGTGCATGAATAGGACTATTCAGAAGTGTGTCCGCTCTATGCTTAGCCATGCAGGCCTACCACAGAGCTTTTGGACTGAGGCAGTTAGTACGGCAGTGCATGTCATAAACCGATCGCCTTCTAGTGGATTGGATTTCTAGGTTGTAGAGGAAGTTTGGGCTGGTAAGCCACCCTCTTATGCGCATCTCCGTGTCTTTGGATGTGAGGCATTCTGCCATGTGCCCAAGGACAAGAGGAGTAAGTTGGATCCAAAGAGCATTAAATGCATCTTTATTGGTTATGGTGATTCAGGAGAGATGGGCTATCGCCTATGGGATTCGCAGGCGCGGAAAATAGTACGCAACCATGATGTGGTCTTCCATGAAGACAAGATGCACATGCAGCCTGAGAAGGTGGTTGAGATCCGTAGAGTGATCTTTTAGGAGGAGCCTAGAGCTCCTACACAGCCAGTTGGACAGCATACAGCTGCAGTAGATGCTCATGGTCAGGGTGTTGGACAGGCAGCTGGGTAGGCAGCAGAGCCTGCAGTGAGACGGTCTGCTAGAGACAGACATCCACCTGATAGATTTCAGCCCTCTATGCATTATGTTTTGGTTACAGATGTAGGAGAGTCTTTCACTTATGATGAGGCTATGCGCAGGGGTGACAGTCACTCCTGGGAGAGGGCTATGCAATCTGAGATTGACTCCTTGCATAAAAATGAGACTTGGGATTTGGTTGTCTTGCCTAAGGGCAAGAAGGCTTTGCCATGCAAGTGGGTGTACAAGCTGAAAAGTACCCCTAGACACCCCAAGCTGGCATACAAGGCTAGATTGGTAGCAAAGGGTTTTAAGCAGGAGCATGGTGTAGACTTTGATGAGGTCTTTTCTCCTGTGGTTAAGATGACCACCCTGCGCTTGGTCTTGGCTTTGGCTGCTCAGCTTGACTTAGATCTATATCAAATGGATGTCAAGACGACTTTCTTACATGGGGACTTGCATGATGAGATCTATATGGAACAGCCTAAGGGCTTTGCAGAACCTGGCATAGAGCACCTAGTGTGCAAGTTGAAGAAAAGTCTTTATGGCTTGAAGCAGGCACCTAGGGAATGGTATCATAAGTTTGATGCCTTTATACAGTAACAGGGCTACAGCAGGAGTGTTATGGATCCGTGTCTTTATACGAAGAAAGCCCGTGATGGTTCATTGCTTATTTTGGTACTCTATGTGGATGATATGCTGATAGCAGGGAAAGCTCATGATGAGCTAGATGCTCTCAAATCTCAGCTGAAGAAGGGCTTTGAGATGAAGGATTTGGGATAGGCCTCTCACATACTTGGTATGCGCATTAGACGCGACAGGCATCAGGGACTCCTCTACTTGTCACAGAGGAAGTATATTCATAAAGTCCTTGAGCGCTTCTGCATGAAGGACGTAAAGCCTATTGACTGTCCATTGCCTTCTTATGTGAAGGTATCATGGTCCGATTATCCGCAGATAGATGAGCAGAGGGCCGAGATGGCCCAGATCCCTTATGCTTCAGCCGTGGGCAGTTTGATGTATGCCATGATAGCCACTCGTCCAGATATTGCCTTTGCAGTTGGTGTTGTGGCACACTATATGGCTACACCTGACAAGAAACATTGGGATGCCGTGAAGGGTATCATGAGGTACCTGAAGGACACAACAGATATGTGTATTTGCTATGGAAGCCAGGATACAGGGGTCGTGGGGTACACTGACTCCGATTATGCAGGACATGCAGATAGTAGGAAGTCCACTTCTGGCTATGTATTCACCTATGCTCGAGGTGCTGTCTCTTGGATGTCTAGGGTTCAGAAGTGTACGGCTTTGTCTATCACTGAGGCCGAGTATGTTGCAACCACCACTGAGCCTTGCAAGAAGGCCATATGGCTAGGCTGTCTAGTTGCTGACCTTGGGATTGATGCTATATCTACACTGCATTCGGATTCTATGAGTGCCATTCAGTTGGCTAAGAATCCGGTCTTCCATGCGAAGACGAAACACATTGAGGTGAGGTATCACTTCATACGTGGTGTTGTGGAGGACAAGTCTGTTGACCTTGTCAAGATCTCCACTGATGAGAATCCTGCTGATCTGCTCACGAAAAGCCTCACTACGAGCGCTTTGCCTTCCTCAGGAGATTGATGGGCGTTGGATGAGATGTTGCCTTTCCTCATCCCTTGTACCTATGTACAGTTGTACTGTCTTTTTATTTTCTTTTCTCTCTCACAGGGGCAAATTCGCCTTTAAGTGGGAGGTTGTTGGGATAAAGGCACCTCCGCCATGCCGCCCCGTGTATTACTACACTGACAGTACCCGCCACTGCACACTGCAGGTGGTGGGCGCCCGTCACGTCACTTTATTCTTTACATTCATTTTAGTGACTAGTAAATAAAGGAAGGCCCGGTCACACATTGTGACTATTGGAGTTCCCATTTCTTGTCTCTCTCTTTCTTGCTCTTGCTCTCCCGCCATAGCTTGCGTGCAAGCTTCGATCCTTCTCACCTTTCACATTGCGCTGGCAGCTTCCATAAGTACCCAATTTTCTCTCTCTACCACACTGTTCTGCTGAGGTGTGTAATTGCATGTGAGCTGCCTTTTTATCCCATATTTAGCAAGGTACCTATCAAATACATATTCTCCACCTCCATCAAATCTTAGACAAGAAATATAATAGCCAAGTTCATTTTTAGAATGCTTCTTAAAGCCCTTAAAGAGATCAAGCACGTCATCCTTGTGCTTTAGAATACATAGCCATGTGTACCGATGGAAATCATCAATGAAGGATACATAATACCTAGCACCACCAAAAGACGCATTATGGGTAGGACCCCATACATCCAAATGTATCAACTGCAAAGGTCAAGAGTTGTTTCTGACATATCTCATAAATGTAAATCTCGTTTGTTTCCCAAACTGACAAACAGAGCATACATGTCCAAGATTAGTGTACTTGAGCTTCGGCAAGCCAAGTACAACCTCTTTTTGTTGCATATTTTTTAGTTTCTATACATTAACATGACCGATGCATTTGTGCCAAATTTCTACATCCCGAACTACTCCATTATCATGGGCCAAATTTCTCATCCCGAACTACTCCATTATGATTGGATGGCTCCTAAGTCTATGACCATTAACATGACCGATGCATTTGTGCCAAATTTCTACATCCCAAACTACTCCATTATCATGGTGATTATCATGGTTTGATGAGTTAATAGTAGGGTCCGTATGGTGTTTGAAGATTCTATGACGACAGATACCATGTTGCTGTCTTATATGTATCTACGGGGTGATCTGTTGATTCCAGATGAAGTAGATATGGCTTGGTATGTGGGGGATGTGGTTTTGCAAGCTGTCTTATATGTCAACTATTTGGAGTTGCGGATAGATGACATGTTCTAGTGTCACTCCTCAAAAGTGGCTACTTGCCCTGACAATTCTTGGCACTCAATGATTGATTCTGTGGTCCTGAATCAACGTCAGAACACAGCTTCTACCTATGTGCAGAGCACTAACCAACTGAGGGTGGATCTCTTAGCTCACCTTTCCAAAAACCATCCATTTGATTCAACCTTTTTTGATGCCTATTAGAGAAGATCTGTCTTGGGTCCCTTTTTTCCTAGCCTATTGTACTATCAACAAATGGCTCATCGCTATGATACCTATCTTTCCCTTTATCAAACCAATTCAACAGCAATCTTACCTCTTCTTTTCCAACCTCAATCTTTTCCTCAAATTCCCATATTTACCTATTGCTTTTTTATCGAAGATCGAGTTTTTTCCCCTTCTCCACCATGCCCTTCACCATCTATCCATATACCTTCTACTTTTCCTGTTTATCAATTAACACCTTTCCTAACTGATTCCCTTAAGTCTACCTAGCAGATACCTTGTTTTGCTAGAAAGGATGTGCTGCCTGCAGTTCTTTCAAAATCCTCCAAAGACATTTGTAGATGAATCCTTCTCCATGGATCGTTTTCGAAACCACCAAGCCTTCAAAAGGGATCACCTTCATTGATGCCTTTGCAATGTATTTTGGATGATTCTTAATAATATATATCTCTCTTTTTGGAGGTATCATTCAGATGGTTGTGTTAGTGTTTTTATGTGTGTTGTAATAATTGTATGTGATGAGTTCATACTCATTGAGAATAATTTGTTCGAGAGCTCTTTTCAAACTATTGATGGTGGACGGAAAGCCTATGGTGCAAAGTTGAAGAGAATCTCTCATATCCTTTACAAATTTGTTATGACTTTTAAATAATTAATCAGATGAGTTAATCAATAACGAAGTTTTCCTTTAGTAGTATTTTCTATCAGATACAAGTAATAAGTTGGGATCGTGGTTTGGAGAGATTATTGAAGATCCAACAGAAGATTAAATTGAGCTCTTTAGTGAACTTATATTCCTTAGATTACGAGGACCTAAGTGTGGGGATATGTTGAGAGTGGAAAAAGACTGAATTTTTGACTGATTTTTGTTGTTTTTAAGGACTGAATGATTGATTTTTGATGGATTTAGAGTAATATATGGTTGTTAATGGAAGAGTTTGAGAGTGTTTTGGATGATATTGATTATGTTTTGAAAGTTCATGATGATTCTCAGTGGAGATATGAAGCTCTATGATGTTCTGATAGGTTCTGATTGGTTTTGTATACCTTCTGTATAGCTTCTGTTTTGTTTTGATTTTCCTTTTATGAAGCATGGATTGATGATTGATGAAGATTGAGATCTTTTGGAAGCTTATTGAATAGTTTTTGATAGTTTGGAATGGTTTGAGTATGAGTTATGAGGTTCTTATGACCTTCTGTAACCCTCTGTAGACCTTCTGTAGAGCCTCTGTCTCTGCTCTATCTTTGTACTGTAACTATACTGTAGCTGCTTTGGTATTGTACTATAATTGTTATGTAGACCTTCTGTAAGTGTTCTATAGAATGTATGTGTGACTTTGGGAAAGTTTTCTAAATTTTGGAAAGGATGAATCTAAGTTAAAAAGAGCTAAAACAAGTGGAAGAAGCAGCTGTTGAAGACTGAGTGACAGTGATAGTAGTGAGCTATGAAGAGACACTGTAGTGGCTCTGGTGACTCTTCATATCAGACATACCTCTTGGGAGGTGCATCCACGACCTAAGAAGGATTATTGAGAGTTATTATGAGATTATTGTAGTGAGGATATGAAGTACTATTGAGAGAGAGAGAGGGAGAGAGCCAGAGATAGTCAATTCTATCAAAACAGTGTAACTGTGTATGAGAGATTGAGAGAGAGAACTATGAAGACATTGAAGATGAATACTATGTGATTGATTTTCATTCAAAAATAGTGTATTCGTTTATGTTCATTGTTATATTGAAGAATTCTATGAAGATGTTGAAGATTATGGTTGATTCTATCAAATCCACGGGAGAAATCTACTATGATGCTGCGTGAAGATTTACTATTTTCTTTGTTTTGGTTATCAAAAGAATGAAATAAAAAGCTTGTTGATGTTACAAGATAGATTTTCTTGCAGTAGAATCCCCTTTTTCTTGGTGTTCCTCTTGGGTTTCCATGTTTTTGGTGCGCAGCTGGGGAAACTTGCCATCAACAAGCATCAGAAGAGGCTGAAAATGAAGAAAATGGCATTGCCAAGAAGAGGAGAATTCAATGGAAGCTTGCAAAGTTCCTTCTTCCACTGAAGAGTTGGAGATTCTCATTATCAAAGCCACTTTCCACAAGAAGTTCATCCCACAATGGCGGAAACATATCACCATCATGATGCATGCTCTATGTGGTGGACTGTTTCCTCTTCCTGTTGAAGCAGCAGAAACTTGCATCTTGGTGGCAAACTTTTTGGGAACAAATTGAAGAGCAGAAACAGAGAGAATGACCACCCATGGAAGATTTGGCATTCACTGAGAAGTTTCCAGATATCATCAAGTGGGAGATTGTGAAGAAGCTCCAGGAGTCTTGGTCTGTGGAGGTTCACGAAGATAAGAAGGAAAAGAGTTGGAATTTGTTCATGGATGCTCAACAGCAAGATACGTGGGATACTTGATGCACTGAGAATCTTCTGTTCATCCAATTAGCAACCCACTGGAAGTTGGTAGACAGAGTGTTTTTCACAACATATACTGTTGAAACCCTCAGAAGCTGGCATTATTATAATGATACAACAATGATCCTAAGAAGAATGAGTTTTGATACTTTCAGAATGGAATATCTCCCCCTCTGTAGTGGTTTGAAAGCCGAATTCAGAGATGTTGAAAAGAAGGAAGTAGAAGAGATGTTGGCCAGAGAATCCATCAGAGACTAAAGCCCCCTCTGATACTATCCTGTTGAGTCCGGACCAACTGGTTGGAGCCAACCCCCTAATGAATGACGCAATAAAGAGGCAAGCATTAGAACGAGTCCAGAGGTACGTGAGAAGAGAGAAGGCAAAAATCAAAGCTGAGAATGAGCTTGCAGCAGAAGCCTCCTTTGACGCCCTAAAAGCACTCTTTATAGAAGTCCCCATGGCGACTCAAGGTCCCCTTCCTAATCAAATTCGTCCTGGAAATATTGATGACAGGCCAGAAAATGTAGTCCCATTGCCAATTTTTAAGGGAGAGTACAATGAAGACCCTGATCTTCATGTAGCAAAATTCATGGTAGCATGTGTGGCCAACAATGCCAAAACCCCTGAGCATTGGTTAGCGATATTCCCCGCCACTTTCAAGGGTGCGGCGTTTCAGTGGTATGATAGACAAGCAACAGGAACTTTTGGCACTTGGGACGACAATCTGAAGTTGGCCTTCCTCACTAAATTCATGCGTGAAGGTTTTGAAGAGCGGATGCGAGAGGAGTTCATGAACCTAAGTCAATTCCTTGGAGAAAGAGTAGAAGCTTATGTCTCACGAATGGAATCCATCCTGAAGAGATGGACTAACCATCATTTGGACAGAATCCAGAAAGGAGTGTTTCTTCGGGGCCTACAACCAAAAGTTTGCAAGTTCGTGGAATTGAGAAGACTAGTCAATCTGCAAGTTACAGTGGAAGGTGCAAGATTGTATGATGAAGTTGAAGCAAGGCTGTCAATGACTCCAGGAAGAGAAGTCTTACCTCTTTCCATGCTAGGAATGGTATATCCACCAAATTTAGTCCCAGGGACAATTCCCTACCCCTATCCCAGATGCAAACAGTGCCGCAGTATAATGCACCTAATCCACTGTGGTCACCACAGATGACAGTGCCTCAAATGATGGTTCAAACATAACAATAGTGGCCTCAAACAGTTCCTCCAATGGCAACTCAACAACATTGGAATCCTACCAACTGGAATCGACAATTCCAAGTCTCAACAGGAGCTCTAAATCAAAGCTAGAACAGAGGACCTTCTTGATCGACCCAACCAGTGTATGTAGTAATTACCAAAGCTTTCCAAAACCCTACTACAAGCACTTCAGGAGGTGAAAATCTGAAGGACTACCAACTCAGTTGCAAGTATCAAGAAAGAGCTTCTAGATGTGATTACAGAGCAACTATAGACGCTGAAGGTGAATACTGCCAATATATCCACTCCTGTGGGAGCTGGAAGAGATGTGATGCGCTCTAATACATGCTGCGGAAAGTGTCATCAAGTGGGACATTTAGCCACTGAATGTACCCAAAAACCAACCATTCCTGGAGCCTTCTGTTCCTAGTGTTTGCGGAAGAACTATACAGAGATATTTGCTCTCTAAAAGAGATGCATGAACAAAGACAGAAGGATGAAAATACAAGATTCAACTTGCTGGAATACAAAATGACAACACAGAATATTGGACCAAAGCCTAGGGAATTTGGTCCTAATTTCGGTCCAAGGAGGTTTCCCCCTCAAAGTTACAGAGGACGACAGTCTGGCGGTGGTCAGAGATCAAAAGTGGAATGTTATAGGTGTGGAGAAAAGGGACATAGCTCTTCGAATTGTCCAAACCCTAGACGATCTGTGGATTACAAGCCCTTATGCAGTCGATGCAAAGGTGAAGGCCACACTGCAAAGGACTATCCAAGTCCAGCCCTTGTAAAGGCCAATGGCACTGATAGCCAATAGAAGGTACAAGAGCCTGCCTCCAATTTGGTAGAGTTAGAAGTTGCCACTGTTACGCGCACCAAGAAGAAGGAACCAGTTGTTCAGAATGAAAATAACTCTCTTGCCAAGACTGCGAAGTTCAACATGTCAACAGAGGGACAGAGAAGTATAGAACATAATAGTTTGAACCAGATCTTCAGAAGTCTAAGGATGGTAATTGTGTCCCAAAAAAACCATCTATTGGTGGAGTGAAGGCTAGAAGTTTTTTAGGCTTTCATGGGAGACTTGGCAAGATAAACTCGAGAAATGGTGGCTCAACTATTAAATTTAATTTGTGGAAATCCCTACATAATGCAGTTAAGGATCACACTGATAATGGACAAGCTCGGAATAGAAAAGCTAAAGTTTGGGAAACACTAGACAAAGTGTTTACAAGCTCGGAATAGAAAAGCTAAAGTTTGGGAAACACTAGACAAAGTGTTTTTTTATTGTGATAAGACTGAATGGAATGATGATGATCTCAAAGACTTTAAAAACCAATTGAACCTTTTCAAAAAGGCGATTGACAGAAGCTTGGGGTGATCAACACTTTACTCACTATATGGTAAGAAGTTTGTATATGTTTGTTTCTTCATTGTCGAACTCATATAATGTTTTTTAACTTTCTTTATTTGTTGACTATGCAGCATATTCTATACAACCATGCTACATACTTTATTAAACAATATGGATCTCTATCTATCTGGTCAACCCAAGGTATGGAAAAATCACAGTTTATGAGAGGTCTTTCAATGGTTCTATCGACAAATCTGGCATAAATTTCAAGCTTAAAGATACAACCACATCAAGCAATACATCATCTTTAGCAAGGACTATACAAATTGTTACCCAAAGAAGAAAAGATAGATATTTAAATTCTTGCGCAAAGCAAAGATTTACAGAATGGTTACAAACCAAACAAAGAGTTGGGAAAATATGGGTTTCAAGAAACCCTTAATCTTTGGCATCTTCTAGTCTGATTGTGTTGCAGAAGAGTCCTTAGTTTCAGGCACCTCGACAGGGCCTCCAGAGGAGTCCTTAGTTTCAGGCACCTCAACAAGGCCTTCAGAGGAGTCCTTGGTTTCAGGTAGCTCGACAGGTCCTCTAGAGGAATCTTTTGTTTCATCCCACTCAATAAGACCTCTCTATTTCAAAAACTCTTGTTTCCAATAGCCTGGAAGAAGATTCAAATTCTTACTATCTCCTACATAAGAGAGCAAATAGGAGCCAAGAACTTGAAAATATCCAGCTCTAGATCCACTGTATCCAGGCATGAAGCCAAAAACTCTTATGGCTTCTTCCTTCTCCACTAAAATGATCTTGTCCAAACCTCTACTGAAAACTTGAGATCCAATTACCTTTGAGATAGCTCTTAAAGCCATCAATGGTAGACTTGGAGAGCTTGACAATCTACTATGATATATTACAATTGTTTGATTGTTTAAGTTTCCAATATAATGGCCAAGGCTTTGATTTTTCCCAAGCTTCATTGGCCTAGAGCCCTTGGCCCTTCCAAGAAAGTTGTCCACATCTTCAATCTCAATCTACACAACAAACCACAAAGGTATAAGATATAAGATATTTATCTATAATGCATAATAAAGTCTAACATAAACTCAATGGGTAACTTCGAATTATATTTCATACCTTAGGGTGTTTGTCTTCTTCGAGAAGACTATCATCATAAAGATTTATTGAACTCTTGGGTTTCTCATCTGATGGAGACTTCAATCTCTCTTCATACCCTACATCATCAATATGAAGTTTCTTCTGGACCTGCAAGAACTCTTCTTCTGTAGGTGGCCCCCCCTTTTCATATTCTACGATCTGATTAATACATGTATGTAAGGCTATAGAGCTGTCTTGGAAATTCTCTCCCTCAACATCAAGACTTGCTAGTGGTTCTTGTTCATAACCTATAAAATTCATGTCATTTTTGCCCCAACCTGCAAGGATTGCTAAGCAATAATCTTCTCTAAGATCAAAAAGATGTTGAATATCATTTAGCAACACATATCTCTTCTTGTTGATAAGATAAGTGGGAAATGTTGGAACACATGCAAGAGGACCTTCTTCATCAACCTGTGCACTTGGCTCGATCTCCTTTTCTTCCACCATTGTGATATTGTCACTCTTGAACAAACCTACATCAAAACCTTGGACAAGTTGATTCTCAATATCTTCTTGGAACATCTCCTCCTTCTCTTCGACCTCCTTATCCATACTTACAATATCCTCTAGCTTTCCCTGTTGGTCTATATCTGGAGAAGAATTTTCCATGTACTAAAGATACACAATAAATCCAATGTCCTTGTGGATCAGAAGGCATTGGTGTTGATACCTATGGAAAGGGCAACATGTTTCTCTCTTCCTGAATTCCTCATCAATGAGGTTGAACCTGCCTAGCAAAGTTGAACTGGATGTAGTGGTGGCTCCCATGACATCACTATAATGAACAAATCCATTGACTTCTAAACCTTGCACATGTCTATCATAAAAATATATGTACTCCTTAAGTTTATCTTCAAGATCCTCCAATAACTCCTTCAAATAAAAAAGGAACATTGAAAATTTCCCTGATATAGCTAAACTTGGAAGAATTTCCAATTGTGTGTAAGAAATCAAAGAGCCTATCATCAGAAGTCTCCATTAGCTCCTCCTCATCCATTCCTTCCAGAGATAGCTTTCTCTTTGTCATATTGACCAACAAAAGATTTATCCCTGAAAACAAAGCAGAATGGCAACAATGTCCAATAAAACAAGATGGAACCATGGAAAGAGGTCCCAAATTTGCATTTTTCAAGACAAAAAATCAAAAAATGAGAAATTTTTTTAAGTGACCGATGAAACGCGAAAACAAGGTGTCCAAGGCAAAAGCCTGTGAAGAAATCGCGTTTCACTGGACACTACTTGAAAACGAAAGTTATTTGAAGATTTCACCTGTGAAACACGATAGTTAGCAAAATAGCACAACCAAAGACATTATTTCGCATTTCACCGGTCAAAAGATGCAGAACAAGAAGAGAAACATGAACTATGAATTAATTCTATTAAAACACAGAAATTTATGATAAAATCCTTTCTAGAAGTGCCATGCTCCTTTTAAAAGACACAAAGCACATCACATCTGTAATTTTTCAAGTGTTACTAAAAATTCTTTCTATACTAATCAACGAGATTTTGTTCAAATACTTGTAATAACAAAATTTTGTTACCTATCAGAAATTGTTGAACTGCTCTTCAAACAGGAAGCAAGGACCTTGAAGGGAAGTCAAAACAAAATTTCTGGAGAAAGAAAGACAATATCGGAGAGAATGGCTTCGAAAAGCTTTTATATTGATTGTCAAACGTGCGTTGATAGTTCCAACGAAAAAGTTTGCGTAATGATGGAAAAATAAACGCGACCGCAAATTTGGACGAAATTTCCAATATTTTTGCACGCACGAAATACCTCAAAATACGTGCGCACGTGTCTCACTTAACACACCGTATCAAAATTCTCAGAAGAGGTGCGCACTCCATTTTTTCGAGAATGCGTCGCACGTCTTTTACTTAACACTTTGCCAAGTAATGCATGTACCATCGATTTTTTAAAAATCCCTCAATAAAGGGAAGCAACGGCCAAATTCGTTTCATATTTTTATGGTCATGGAGCACATTTTCGTGGTCATGCAATAGGGTCTTCAAGCACATTTTCATGGTCATGCTGTGGTTGTGAAGAACGTATTCACGTTTCACCAGAGCTATTGAGAAAATTGGTTCTAAACGAATTTTTCCCAGCAAAGCGCCAAAGAAGGTATGGTTTTCTGCATCCGTCCTTCTCAATGTCTAGGCATCCATTCAATGCATTTTTTTGATACTTTTTCTTAATGTTTTATATTATTATGAGCTTATGAGCACTATAAGCGAACTTTTTCCATAGTGTGAGCATTCCTTAATGTTGTGGAGATTTTAGGTAATTGTAATGTTGTGGAGATTTTAGGCAATCCTTCAAACTTTTTCCTTAATGTTGTGGAGATTTTAGGTAATTTTAATAGCATTCCTTAGATTAACATTTTGTTTTTCTTCGTTTTGTTGATTCTTTTGCTATTTATGTGTTGTTCGGTGAAACGCGAAAACAACATGCTGCAAGGAGGTCTCTTATTTGAAACTCGTGTTTCACTGGACATACTGGACAAGAAGTAACATGTCTTTTTTTGGCAGATGGCTAGGACTAAAGCAACAACAAGGAAGGAGAAGATTGATCCTAGGGGTTTAACATCAAAGATTCATCAATCTTCAAAGCCTCAGAAGCTCTCTAGAAAGTCAAAGCCAAAGAGAAAGTTTTCTCAAAATGTCAGGTGCCTAAGGGAGATTAGAAAGGCAATAAAGGCTCTTGACAATGCAATTCCAAAGTTGTCTTTTCAGAGGCTTGTCAAGGAGATTTGTGACAAATATAGTTTGGATAGTTTCAGATGGACAAGAACAGCCCTTAATTGTATACAAGAAGCCACAGAGGATTTTTTAGTTGAGTTTTTTCAAGATGCCTATATTTGTGCTGCTCATTCTCATAGGCGTGACTCATGGACAAGGACATGGTAATTCTTAGGAGGCTAAGATATAGATTTTCAAAGGTCCTTGAGCCAATTCCCATCACTAATGAGAAGACATTTAATATCCTTAATGTGCCCCCAGCTAGGAGAAAGAAAGATGATTCTGGTCCCAAGGTTGAGGATGTCACCCATGAGAGGGATACAAGGCAACATGAAAAAGAGGAGAAGGCTAAAGAGGAACATGCAGATAAATGGAGAGAGTATAGGAGGCAAAGGGCTGAAGAAAGGGAAGCAAAGCAACTAGAGTCCTTTGAAAATGAGCTGGCCACCCTTTTTGAAGCAGCTAATCCAAAAGGATTCAATGTGTTTTGTTTCTTACCTGGTGACTTAGGCAAAAGAACTGAGATTATCTCCTTTAATGCTGCATGTGTTCAGATTCTTAAGGATAAAAGAAGAGAAATAAATGATAGTATTATTCTTGCTAGCCTAAGGTATATCCACCCATAATTACTTCTAATTTTTTATATTTTTTAAACAATAAGATTTTTCTTGTTTATACTCACTATTTCTATGCCTTTTCTAGGTGTGTAATGCATGAGTTTCCTTTGGATATGCAACAAAAAATTGAGGTTCTTGATCCATCTATCTCGTTCTTTATGAGGAACGAGCTTGATACAAGTTTTGTTGAGTAGTGGTTCAATCTGATTGACTTCGATACTTTGGAGCTCCTTATAATTCCATATAATGAAAAGTAAGTGATTCAATATTCTATTAGAGTTTTTGAGAATTTATCCTACTAATTTGTTGAGATATGATTTCTTTCAGTTCTCATTGGAGCTTGATTGCAATAGACTGTGTGGATAAGCAATGTTTTTTAATCAAATCTATGAAAGGAAGCCATGGAAATGCTAAATTGTAAGTTATATTATCCAAGGGCTCCTTGATATTTCAATTCTTTTTTTTTGTAAGTACTCTAAATTTCAATATATTTTATATATAGAGGTGCAAAAAGATTAATTGAAGAGCTAGAGAAAAGGCCCCGTATGCCGTCTGATTTGCTTGCAACAATGCAATATAGACAAGTTGCGGTAAGTTATTGATTAAAATAATTGAAACATAAGTTTATTCTATGAACTACCATCTTTCCTCTTTATAGTTTTACTTTGTGTTGGTGGTTGCAGTGTCCTCATCAAGATGATAGCCATTCTTGTGGCTAGAGGGTGATTGCAAATGCTAGAAGAATGGTTAACTTTGTTTATCTTAATGATGATAAACATGTAAAGGTAATATGAAAGATGCTAAACTTTAAGATAGATATTCATTGTAAATAGTCCATTGATGATAAAAATATAGTCTATTGTAAGAACAATAATGAACTAAAACTCGTTTTTCTATAAATGTGTGACAGTTTTCGAAGGATTGCTATGCATCTGAGCATGTTTGGTATGTCAGAGCAAAGCTCTTGAAGTATATAATGGTCAATTGTATACAACCAACAACAGAGATTGGTGGGGATTTGTACCATGAAGGAGATGCGGTGCCTATAACCACAAAAGGTGAAGCCACAACTTCAACACCTTTACCCACACCTTCTATACCCAAGACATCAAAGAAAGGAAAAATGACTCCTAAAAAGGATAGTTCTCCATAAAAGAAATAGCTTTGCCATATCGCCTTGTAAGCCTTCATATATAGAAATTTGCCCTTCATCCCTTGTATATCTCATAGAGATGGCAAATAGACATCTGCTACAAAATTTGTACATATATTTTATATTGATAGTAAAGATATCTTTTCTTGAATGTCCTTGTAGTGTATATTATTTTCTCTCCTTTTAGATATCTGCAAAAAATAAATTACAAATGTTTGTTAGTTAGGAAGTGAGATCTTGATATACATCTAAGTAGATATAATATGATGTGAAAACTTACTCGTTTCTTGTCAAGTTGGAATACAAAGGAGAATGGTAGTTCAATGTCTTCATTTTGTAAATCCATCCTCACTTGATGTAGCATACATGATTTTTTTATATTTAAGATTGCAATAATATCCTCGTTGAACCAAATATCAAGATCCACTATAGGATCTTTGCTGAAATCATTAAGATTCTGGTCTAAAGCAACTAGACTACTACCAACAAAATGCCATCGACTATAGTAAAAGCTAAGGATAAAATTTTGTGTAGCAATCATATATTTACAAGCTATAGAGTCTTGATCTATCTTACATATAATTTTTCCTTCTGTCCTTGTATCCCATCCTTCATCAACAAATTGTATGATATGATCATATGTTAGTTTCTTCACTGAAAGCATGATTTTTGTTATTCTTATCTCCATATTAGAGAATAAATCAATAAATATATTAATAGGCATAAACAAAGTAACTTTGCTTAGCCTACTTGAGTTATTAGATTTTAGTGCTTTCTGGATCTCAAAAAATATCTTACATCTATAGCCCTCACTAGTAGCTGGACTTGGCAAAGGCCACTCAAAGCTTGAAAAATCTGGCAAAGGAAGGAGGTTTATTGATCCCCATTGGCAACGCCGCATAGGAATAACATAAGAATGGTCATAAAAGAATATTCCATTCTCTGCAAGCTCTGTCTTCTTTCTGCCTCTATACATTTCTTCTCCAAATTGAACCATGTATAACATCAATAACATCAATAATAGACTCCACTGGTTGCCATTCCTCAAGATTAGAGGGATAGACATCTACAAGACAAACAAATATTATAATGGAAAAACCTAAACCATGTTTAAGAAAGGAAAAACTTTAAGAATCAAATTCTTACAATTTGGTCTATGCATTGGAAGCTTTGAAGATCCAGGTTTCAAACACAGCTCTCTATGCATGAACACATGTTGCACTACTACATCTTTGATGCTATTCTTATTTGCTCCAAGCTTAAAATCTCGGATTGTGCCCTTCCAAGCAGAGATAAACGAGCTCTCATGTCTTTGCCTTTTTCCACGTTTTGCTTGTTGCATGGTGATCCAACTACCTTTGCTAATGATAGTAGGAATCCATCTTCCATCAGTTTGGAATAAGTTTAACACTGATATGCATGTGATTTGGGAGCTTGGACACCTTGTTGAAGGCCGAATTTCTATATCCATGGTAGAAGAGAGAGAGACATGCACAGAGAGAGAGAGAGAGAGAGAGAGAGAGAGAGAGAGAGAGAGAGAGAGAGAGAGAGAGAGAGAGAGAGAGAGAGAGAGAGAGAGAGAGAGAGAGAGAGAGAGAGAGGACTAGGCTACCGTAACAGAGGGAAAAACAATAGAGGAATAAAAGAAAGGAGGGGAAAAACCGAGCGCCATGCTTTTCACTAATTTGAATTTCGATTACATCAGTCATTATCATTAATCTAGATACATCATTAAATAAAAGTAACTGAGACTCTATGCCATTAGTGCAAAAGATATCATAATCACGAATATAAGAGACTAAAAATAAATAATAAAAATACAAATTCGTAATATTATTATATTTATATATTTTTGTAAAATATTTTTTTTAATTTTTTAAAAATAGAAGTTCCGTTACGGAGGCTTTGCTCTTATTGGTCTAGAGCACTCTCTCTCCACATCCTAAAAGGCATTTTCGAGACCTCAAAACTCCCCTAATGATTTCCTCTGATAGAGGATGATCTTGTTGATGTCCCTACAGAGGCCTCAGAGGTCGAGGATCTCAGGGTGTTGGATGGAATGACCATGGTTCCATTTGGGTTGATAAATGGATCACAAAGTATGCAGAATCTGTATAAGCAATGGATTAAAAGCATAAAAATTAAGTTCACCAATGGCTCCTGTCGCCCTAACTGTTCATTCCAGAGAAAAGATGATGATGATGCCCCTTATCAACAGAAGCCAAAGCCTTCAGAGCCCCAGCCTCTAGAAGGTTCGTGCTATGTGACATTCCTGGACGCATCTTCGAAAGATGAATCCCTAAGTCTGGAAGAAATTACCACTCACACAGAAGCAAACAAGGCTCTGATATCCTTCCGACAACCTCAGTAGACGAATGAGTCATCTGTTAAGAAGGAGGACACTAGTTCTAGCGGAACATCAGACGAGGATACTACTCTCTTGAAAGAGTCAGACCTCTATCCGGAAGCAATCCATGGGACATTCATCCATGAAGTGGAAGGTGAAAGACAAGTAATATTCTTGGATACTGACGGTACTGAACGTCACCTAAAAGTGGGCCTCAATCTTTCAGAAGAAGAATTAGTGGTCCTGTGAGATCTACTAAAAGAGAACTTGGATGTGTTTGCTTTTATATAAAGATCTAAAGGGGATTGATACCACAGTATGTCAACATCACATTGACCTAGATCCTAATGCCAAACCTGTAAGGCAAAGACAAAGGCGTATGAATCCTAATTACTCTGCTATGGTGAAGGCCGAATTATTGAAACTTCTTGAAGCCGAGTTCATTTATCCCGTGGCTAATAGTGAATGGGTTTCGCCCATTGTGGTAGTACCCAAGAAGAACGGGAAACTTGGAATATGTGTCGACTTCCGAAAGCTCAATTCAAAGACAAAGAAGGATCATTTCCCTATCCCTTTTACCAACCAATTGTTGGACACAGTGGTTGGCAGGCCATGAGCTGTATTCCCTCTTGGATGGATTCAACGGATATAACCAAGTCCAAATCGCAGAAGAGGACTAATCCAAAACAACCTTCACCACAGAATGGGGGACCTATGCCTACAGAGTGATGCCATTTGGGCTCTATAATGCTCCTGCCACCTTCCAACGAGTAATGATGACGGCCCTCCAGAATCATCTGCATGATTTTATTGAGGTGTATCTTGATGACTTTTGTGTCTATAGCTTAATCCACGAGCACTGGGGACACCTAGAGCAATGTTTTGACAGGTGCTGAGAGTATGGGATTTCTCTCAACCTCGACAAATGTGTCTTTGGCATCTCATTAGGAGTTCTTCTGGGCCATATTGTCTCTGCACAAGGGATTGCAATAGACCCTACAAAGATTGAAAAGGTTGCCGCCTTAACAGCGCCAACAAACCTCAAGCAATTAAGAGGATTTCTTGGACATGTGGGCTACTACAAAAGATTTATTGCACATTTTGCAACCAAGGCAGCCCCTCTGCACAAGCTCCTAAGAAAAGAGGTGGATTTCCTTTGGACTAATGACTGTGAAGAAGCCTTTAATACCCTAAAATAGTGCTTGATCCAAGCACCTATTTTACAGCCTTCTGACTGGATGAAGGAGTTCCATGTGCACACAGATGCATCAGTTGAAGGGCTAGGTGTTGTCCTATGTCAAAAGGGCCCTTCTAAATTAGATCAACCGATATATTATGCAAGCCGAAAGGTCACTGATAGGGAACGGAACTACACAGTGATGACAGAGCTTGAGTGCTTGGCAATGGTGTTTGCACTGGAGAAGTTTCGACACTATCTACTGTCAACACATTTCAAGTTCTATGTGGATCATGAAGCCCTGTCCTTCCTGCTGATGAACAAAGCAGATGTTAAAGGACGACTGATAAGATGGTTACTCCTATTCCAAGAGTTCGATTTTGAAGTGGTCACTAAGCCTGGCTGTTCCCATGTCCTAGCCGGTCATCTATCATGGATCCCTCAAACAGAGGAAGATGAACAAGATGACCCTAACCTTCCTGATGCTTCTTTGTTTCTAGTTGAAATAGTTACTCCCTAGTATGTAGACATAGCCAACCTCCTAGCAACTCAACAGTATCCCCCTGGCATCTCAAGCCGTGAGAAGAAGAAGCTTTTGTTAGAATCAGCCCCCTACACCTTGCTAGGCAGTGCACTGTAGAAGAGAGGCAAAGATGAAGTGCTGCGAAGATGTGTTGCAAGGGATGAAATCGGCATAGTATTGAAAGCATGCCATGACGAACCCTGTGGTGGACACTTAGCAAGAGAAGCGATAGCCAGGAAGGCTCTGTTAGTAGGATACTGGTAGCCGACCCTCCACAAGGATGCATATGATTACTGCAAAATATGTGATGCTTGTCAGCGAATGGGGAAACCCACCAAAACAAGTGCCATGCCACTGCAACCCATTCTTCCCCTAAAGCTGTTCGAGAAGTGGGGGATTGATTTTGTGGGTTCCATTGATCCACCCACCAGACGGAAGCAGAACAGATACATCTTAGTATGTACGGATTATGTCACAAAGTGGTGTGAAGCTAAAGCCTTGAAGTGGGATGATGTTAACAGCGTAGCCCTATTCATGTACGAGAATATTATCACCTGTTTTGGCAGTTCCCTTGAGCTGGTAAGTGACAGAGGTACTCATTTCCTTAACAAAATCATGGAGGAGCTGACTGAGTTGTATAAGATCTGCCATTGCAAGTCCACTCCTTATCACCCCAGATCCAATGGCCAAGTTGAAGTCACCAATCGTATTCTCTGCTCGATTCTGACAAGAACGATTGTCGCACATCGTCGCGATTGGGACGATCGACTTACAGAGGCCCTCTGGGCGTATAGAACCTCCCATAAGGCAGCTACAAGATAGACCCCTTTCTAGCTACTATATGGTACCGAAGCCGTCTTCCCTGTTGAGCTGGAATTGCCCTCTTTGCGAGTGGTAGTTAAAGGACGCTTGGGAGATAATGAGTCACTGCAATGCCATCTTCTGCACTTGGAATGCTTGGATGACATACGGCGGATGGCCCTACAGTGCATGGAAACCACTCAAGCGCGACGCAAGGCCTATCATGACAGTTTCATCAAGCACAAAGAGTTCAAAGAAGGTGATCTTGTCCTGGCCTATGATTCGAGATTTGGCAAGTTTCATGGCAAGCTTCAACAATGGTGGATGGGCCTGTACAAGGTACTTGCTATCAATCCTAACGGCTCTGTTCAGGTACAGACCGTTGATGCCTCTGATGATCCTTTCCTGATCAATGGCTATTGCATGAAGATGTACTTCCCTCCCTAGGGATCTTAACAATCACAGTCGACCTACCCTTTCCCTTTTGGGCATCACATTGTCCTTCTCGTTGTGCTTCTGATAGCCCTTATAATTTTCCTCATGAGGCGGTCTCGTTGTGCTAACCCCTCGCAGAAACATCTCAACCCGACCTTGTTCTCTTCTCGTCTGATCGAACAATGGTGGCGAGGTTGGTCCTGACACATGGTATTTCTACCATTCTCTTTTTTTTTTAAAGAAAAAAAAAAGAGAAAAGGAAAAAGAAAAGAAAAGAAAAGAAAAACAAAACAAAACGAACGAAACTGTTATGGGAGAAAAGGAAGAAATTCCCTGTCATAACAGGCCTCGTTCCAAGAAAAGGTGGAAACACCCTTGGGCGGAAAGCTGATTGTGGAAAAGGTGGTAACACCCCACAGTTTAGAATAGCTGACTCATCACCAAGTAGAACCTTCCCAGCAAGTAATTTGAAGCCACCTCCCTTGGTGCGTTGTCTCTGCAATATCAGTCCGTCTGCCCTTCTTAACAGACGACCTTTCTTACCAATCATTGAAGTATGAGACTTGTAGGCTGCCTCCCTAGGTATGCCTCCTCCTCAAGATCCTGATGACAACAACAGCCGACATGATCTTCATCACCAACCCCTTGAGTGACGTGAGCTTTCATCCTAACAGGATGGGGATGTGAGTATGGGCTGCCCTCTGTATCTTTTAATAGAGCGTGAGACAAAGGGTGGGGTGAGTGACCAATTTTTCCCTTCAAATCAAATGAGAGGTGAGATGTGTGAATGGAGTGTTGCACGCACGAGATGGGCCTCTCAATGCACAAAGCACGATCTGTTCCTGTGCACTGCACTTAAGGCTTCTTGGCCTTCCTTCTTGCATTGTATGCCAACACAGGGCGGAATGCACAATTGCACCATCAATTGCACACAAGGCATACAACCTCTGCACAAGTGATGGTGAGGATTACATCAATGGGTTTCAGGAAAGGGTTGCCCTCTGTATCTATCAACCGAGCGTGAGACAGAGGGTGGGCTGAGTGTGACTGATGTTTCTTCAATCAATTATTGAGAGGTGAGGATTGAGGGACGTTACGACCCTTGGAGTCAGGTACATTCCCGTTTCCCTATGCACCCATGGGCTGGGTTTTTGCCATCAGCACAGGACACGTCATTCTGTTTTGTACATTGCACTGCAAGGCTCGCTAGCCTTCCTACTTGCACCTATGCCAGACGGGTTGGACGCACTGATGCACCATCAATTGTGCACCCTGGCATACTCTCTCTGCACCATCCCCTTGTTGATTCCTAAACCAGGTGTGAGCTCTGGGTTTTCATCATTATTTTCTTTGAGTGACGTTAGTAATGGGGCGAGTGATTGCTCTTTCAATCCATTTTAGTGATCGTGAGTTGAGTGCAATATCCCTTGGCCATCGCCGAATTTCCTATGATTCCTTCAATCAGCTACCTCCCTGGGTGCTGCCACGTGGTCCCTGCCACGAATCACGAAGACCATGAGCTGTGAAGACATCTTGTTACCTCCTGCATCAGCCGACAACGATACAAGACGCAACCTCGATAGTCGACATTCCTCCTCAGCAATATAGGCCAAGTTTTTCTAACCCTACACCTTCTATTTCTCAGTGATGGTCATGTCTTAAGTGTGGGGACATTCGTGGTTGGTCTGAGATGTGGTACTAGGTCCTTGTTGTTCGGTTTACCCTTCCTGCTAAGGTTCTAAGTGTGGGGACGCTTCCCTGTGCGTCCATGTTGTATGCCCCCAGGCATATACCCTGTTCTGATTATGCATCTATGCCGTGACTTCATTTTACCTTGATGGGGCCCCTTCCCCACCCTTTTGTTCTATTTTACCTTGTCCCCGGGGTTGTTTCTCGATTGTTTTTCTTTATCCTTTGTTTTGTGATTTGTCCATGCAAACGTTCCCTACGTTCAACGGAATCCCAATTCAACCTTATAGTCCCATTCGTCCCTTCAAATTGCCTATTTTTTCTTTTTACCAATCCCTGTTTTGACAAATGGTTCTCAAGTTATTAATTTTTGAAGCAATTCCCGTAAAATGGACGGTTTTCCATGTGAACGCATCTTTATTGCTTCAAAACCCTGGTTTGATGCACCAGCCCTGTCCTACCCCTTCCCCCTGACATTTTTACTTCTTACTCCCTGTATTTCCGATGCACACTTGATCCATTATTAACTTTTACGGATTTTCAGGCCTTTTTATGCTTATTTTTTTCATTTTTTCATGTGACCCTGCCCTATTTTCATCAGAATTCCAGTTTAATTTGACAGTCGTATTGTGCCAGCCTTTCCCCCACTTTTTCCTTTTTCCTTCCCCCTCTTCCGACTGTCGGATTTTTAGTTATTAAATTTTCTAAGTGTTTTTTGATGTGTTTTTCGTGTTTTTTCCATGTGAACCCCTCCTCGTTTCCCCCAAACTGAGTCTTGATGCACCAGCCATTTGTATCCCTTTCTTTCGAAAATTTTTCCTTTTTACTGTCCTCTATTTCGGTGCATGGTTTTTCCCGTATTAATTTTTGAGTCCATTTTCAGGCCCATTTTTGGGGTTTTTTCCATGTGAACGCGTCCTATCTCAATCAGAATTGTGTTTTGTCATGATAGGGTTGTAGAACACATTGTTCTGCACACTTTTCCTTCTTCCCACACTTTATTTTGATGAGTGGATTTTTTGATATTGATTTTTTCGAGTGTCTTCGGGTTTGTTTTTTGTGCTTTTCCTATGTGAACACCCTGATTTTGCCTCGGAGCCGGTGTTGCATGTTTCCATCAATTTTCCCTCGTCTCCCGGCATATTTTTCCTTCTTACGGTTTTTTGATCCGACGAACGGTTTGGATTTTATTAAATTTTCTTCCTTTTTTCCATGTGACCGCATTTCTTGTGTTGCGCGTGAACGCGCATGTTTTTGGTTTTACGCACCTCGAGATGCCCCTGTGGTGTTTGTGGTTTGCGCATTGCTATCCCTGCCCTGTTTGACCTCGTCACTGCAAATTTTTTTACCCCTGCCCGCGCATGTGCACGAGACGGGGGTGTATTTCTTGCCCCTCCATTTTCCATTTATTTATTTATTTTATTTTTCTTTTTCCATTAAAAAAACAAACACAGTAAAAAGAAAAAAGAGAGAAAAAAGACCCATCACAAAAAAAGAAAAAGAAAAAAAAACAAACAACAAAGGAAAAAAAAACACAACCGAATACATAATCATAATAATAAATAAATCCAAAAAATATAAAACAACAAAGAAACACCAAAAGAAGAAGAAAAAAAAAGACAACACAGAAAGAAAACAAAGCAAGAAAAAAAAGAAAGAAAAAAGAGAAAGAAAAGAAGAAGAAAAAGAAAAAAACATACCTGTTTGCCGTTGTCATGCCGCTTCCCCACCTTCCGTCCTTCTTCCTCCTCCCTTTCTCCTTCCTCTTTCTCCTCCCCTCCTTCTTTCTTGTTCCTCCTTCCCTTCTCCCTTCCCCTTCTTCTTCTTCTTCCTCTTCTTCTTCTTCCTCTTCTTTCCTCCTCCTCCACCTTCTTTCATCCTTCTCTTCTCTCTGCTGCTCCTCGATGCCGTGCTCGCCGCTATGACACCGTCTGCTGCTCCTTGACGCTGCGCCCGCCGCTGTGACACCGTCCCCTGCCCCTCGACGCCGCACCCGCCATCCTCCCTCTCCACCAGCCTCCTCCTCCTCCCCCTCCCCCTCCACCACCACCAGCTTCCACCTCCTCCGTCTCTTCTTGCACCACCAGCCTCCACCTTCCCCCCCCCCCTCCTCCTCCTCCTCCTCCTCCAACCACCCTAACCACCCTAGGTCAGTTTCTAACACTAGTTTAAGTCACTAATCTAACACTAGTTAGTAACTAACCTAACACTAGTTAATAAATCACCTAACCTTAGTTAGTAGCTAACTAACCCTAGTTAGTTACCACTAACCCTAGCTAACTAACCCTAGTTAATTGACCCCTAACCCTAATTAGTCTAACTCACCCTTAGTTAGTCTACATTAACCCTAATTAGCCGACTCACCCTTGGTTAAATTAACTAACCTTAGTTAGATTGACTAACCCACAGTTAATTAACCTACCCCTAGTTAATCTAACTTCACACTAGTTAGTCTAACTTAACCATAGTTAGCCTCCCTAACCTTAGTTAGATTAACTGACCTTTAGTTAGATCCCTAACCCTAGTAAGACTTACTGAACCTAACCAGACTTAACAAGACTTAACCTACCCAACTAGATTAACCTAGTTAACCTGACTAACTAGACTAATCTAGTTAACATGACTAACTAGACTAAACCTAATTTACCAGACTTAACTTGACTAACACGACTAACCTAACTAACTTAATTGATTTACTAAACTAAATTAACTTAATTGACTTTCTCAAACTAAGCTAACCTAATTCACTTAATCTATTCAGTTAGCCCCTGTTCTTGCCCTTTCTCTTCCGTTGTTTTCCCGCTGTGTACGGGTGTGCTTGATGCCAGGAGGCATATTTCACGGTGGATTCCGTGAGGTTTTATGGTGGATTCCGTAAACTTTGATGACCGAGGCTCATATACAAAGTGGATTCTTTGTGCGAGAAGTTGATAGGGGCGCCTATCCTTTTCGGGTGTTTCATTAATTTAGTGTGTACATGGGTGATTCCATAGCGGGTGATTCCGCAAAATGCATATTAAATTAATAAACGTTTATGAGTTTAGAGTGCGCACTCGTAATAAATTAAGGTTAGGATTGATTTCTAACCAATTGATTTATTTATGTAGCTGAAGACTGCTAGGTATTCACTTTTGTCGGTTTAATTGTATTATTTTACTAACGATTGTGAATGCTTCAGTTGATGTGTAGAGATAGCAGCAATGACGGAGGAAAGCATTGGAGGATAGCGAGTATTCGATTTATCATTTATATTTTGATGGGCGCATACCTTAGGCATGGCGTCTATATTTTGTCGCGCCTATGTATTGAGGCGTTGGATATTTATTATTATTTTGTATGCGCATGGCGCACGATTATGTTATTTGTACTTGGACATTGTATTGGGCATGCCAGACTCTTTGGGCACCGCCCATTAGCTTTATTCCTATTTTATGCTAAAGCAAACTCAAAAGCTAAAAGCTTGCTATTTTGTAATTTGGGTTATTTGAGCTTGAAGATGATTAATACATAAAATACATGCTTTGTGGAGCGCTCACACAAGGCATGGGGGGAGATTGCACCCAATTGGTCTCTTATTCATGTCGTTCATGCTTTTTACCTTGAATTATGTGCAAAAAGTAGAGTTCTATTGTTCTTGGGGACCTTCTAGCATTCACTACGCAAGCGTACAGCATCTGATCTGCACACCAGTGGTATCAGAGCGAAGCTGAGATCAAGAGCTTCCAATCGCTACCCATCTTGTGCGAAGGCGGAGCTCCTGGAACGATCGAGCTCTACGGTCAATCTCATCGCGAACGGTCGATACAGTTGGATTCCTAGCGATCAAGAACCTCTGTTTCCATCATCAGATCGCGAAGGACCAGCCTGCAGCAGAGCGGAGGACCACTCCTATATCCTCACATACAAGTCGTCAAGAAACAGAGATAAGCTCTCATAATCTCAAAAGTTTAAAAGCTTAATCAAGCTTCAAAAGCTTAATAAGCTTAGCTTAAGCTTAAAGAAGCTTAAACTTCACGATTTTTTTTCGGCGCCTCTAAGGATGTCTGCGAATTTTTCGCTGCGCTGAAAAACGCTCCCCCCCCCCCCCCCCCCCCACGATTTCACGTTTTTCACTCACTAAGCTTAAAAGCTTAGTTACTAAAGCTCCAAGTCACTTAAGCCTTACAATTCAGCAAGTACTGCAAGTTCTCCAAGTTCAAGTTCTGCAAGTCTATCAAGTCAAAATTCTGCAAGTCACATAAAGCAACTAAGTTCTGCAAGTCCTAGAACTCTGCAAGTCACATAAGTCTGCAACTCTGCAAGTCAGACAAGTCATCTGAAGTCAAATTTGACTTCTGTTCAAAACTCATAAAAAGGCTGTTCCTGCGCAGAAACTCCGAACTGCAAAGTTGTTCATTGGAAGGTACTCTTCGCATACACAGGTTTGCTGAAGCATTTTCAGCACACGCAGAAGATTAAAACACAGATTTTGCAAAGATTACAAATCTCGCAATAGTCGAAGACGAAGATTGTGAAAGCCACACACAAAAATATATAAGCCTTGTATTCTCGATCTTGAGCTACGCTCATCCCGCTAACTTGATTTTGAGAATGAGAGGTCTTTTGAGTTTTGCAGGATGACAGAACCACATATGGATGATTTAATGGCTGAAGGCGACCTACCTGAACCTACGATGGAGCAAAAGCTCGACTTAATTATGATGCAATTGGATGAAGAACGACGGGCTAGACAAGCATTGCAAGTTCAATTGGCTAATTTACAAAGATCGACTACCGACAAAGAGGAACCTCAATTTGAAGATCTTATTCGACGTACCATTGACGCAACTCTCGAAGCTCAATCCATCAACAAGGAAACAAAGATAAGTAAAAGAAATTTCAATTTCTGTACTTTCAATGGCACTCGAGAGGGAAAAACTGTTCTTGCATTCATTAGTCAGTTTGATGATTACTTTCATGAGGAAACCTATGCAGAAAAAGATAAAATCAAGTGTGTCACTAATCATTTAGTGGATAGAGCATCTCTTTGGTGGACCATGGTTCGCAAGAGTATAGATTGTCCCACTATCTGGGAGAATTTCAAGAAGAAGTTTATGCAGAATTTCCTTCCTCCACAATTCCATCAAAAAGCCATAAAGCAATGGGATCTTCTTCAACAACGAGATCGTGAGCCTATTCCTCAGTACACCGAACGCTTTTGGAATGCATTACTCTAGTTACACATGCTTAAAGACATACTTGAAGCGACACACAAGCGCAAGTATATGTCTAGACTACTTGGGCATTACTACGCTGAAGTTAATATGTTCAAGCCTGCCACTCTTGAAGACGCAATTTCATTAGCTCATGACACTGAAGACAAGTTGCGAGGAAGAGACAGACGTCCACAGCAATTCCAAGCCAATGGTAACTATGGATCTAAGCAATTCAACTCAAATTTTAGAAGATTTAATCAAGGTCGTTTTCCTTCATCGTCTTTCTGTAAAAATTGGACAAAACCACCTGCTTTACCATCCAATACCAACCAAAACCATAAGCCTATTCCACAGCCAAATCCTAATATCCCTAGACTTCCTGCCATTGCAAACAATGTAACCAAAGCCAAGCCTATAGTATGTTATAAATGCCACCAGCCTGGACATCTAGCAGCAAATTGCCATTCGAAGAAGCCACCTGTCCATATCAACTACCTTGGAGCAATGGAAGATGATGAACATGAAGAAATGCCTAATTTCATGGAAGATGAGGACGACATTACTACTCCTTCTGATACTTTACCAGGTATGCCAACTCCACATTCTTTATTGACAATGAAATGTTTAGTGCATGGAAAGGAAAAGATTATTTTGCATGATGATGGTAGTACTCATGATTTTATTTCAGCAAAGCTAGTAAAAGAATTGAAGTTACAGACTGTACCTACGCATTATCGCATTAAAGCAACATTCTTAGGCACTAGGTATAATGGTACACAGGAAGTGCATGTCTTAGAAATTCAAATTGGTCAATACACTGAAAGAAGAAATTTTCTAGTTGTACCACTACAGTCTAGTGATATTATTTTAGGTATGCCTTGGCGTCATCAGCACAACCCTGATATAGATTATTCCATGCATTCAATTAATATTCAATTTCAAGGAAAACATATTACATTGTATGGTATGCATGCATCTAATGCTTTTCCACTGCTTTCGCATACTCAAGCTAAACGTGCATTACGCAAAAGTAGTAAATCTTATCTCATTTGGGTGAATGAAATACAAGTTAAAGAAAATCATATGCAACCTAGGCATAAAGAATTTCTTGCAAATTTTAAAGACTGTTTTGCCGAAGATCTACCACCTGGTTTACCTCCTTCACGTCCAGAAGACCATAAAATAGATTTGATTCCTGGTACCCAACCACCTTGTAAAGCACCATATAGGCATAACTAGATAGAGCAAAAAGAAATTCAAAGTCAAGTTGAGGAATTACTAAATAGAGGATTGATTAGACCCAGTAGTTCTCCATTTGGTGCACCTGTTCTGTTAGTAAAGAAAAAGAATAATACCTATCGTATGTGCATTGACTATCGAGCTTTAAATAAGATCACAGCAAAGAATAGGTATCCAATTCCTAGAGTCGATGACCTTATGGATAAACTGCAAGGATCTGCTATATTTAGTAAAATAGACCTTAAATCTGGTTATCATCAGGTGAGATTAGATAAGTCTGACATATTCAAGACTGCATTTAGGACACAATTTGGTCATTATGAATTTTTAGTGATGCCTTTCAGATTGACTAATGCACCTGCTACATTTAGTAGAATGATGAATCGTATATTGTTGAAATATCAGTATTGTGTTATTGTCTTCTTTGATGATATTTTGGTGTTTAGTCAAAATGAGAAAGAACATTATGAGCATTTGTCATTGGTTTTCCAGTTATTAAAAGATAATCAACTGTATGCAAATCCGGAAAAGAGTGAGTTCTTTAAAACAGAAATTGAGTATTTAGGTCATATAGTATCATCTGATGGAATTAAAGTTGACCCTAAGAAAATAGATGCAATATTGAATTGGCCTGTACCTAAAAATGTGCATGAGTTACGATCATTCCAAGGTCTTGCTAGTTTCTATAGGAAGTTTGTGCGTAATTTTTCATCACTTGCTTTGCCTCTCACTAAACTTCTGAAGAAAGGTATTGTTTATCATTGGTCCAATAATCAACAGAAATCCTTTGACTTATTGAAACATGCATTAACCCATGCTCCTGTTTTACAATTGCCTGATTTTAATAGACCATTCTTTCTAGTAGTGACTGATGCTAGTGGATCTGGAATAGGAGCCGTACTTATGCAGGACAATCATCCCATAGCCTATTCTAGTTGTAAGCTGAAACCCTCTGAACTGAAATATTCCACATATGACAAAGAATTATTAGCTGTCGTACAAGCCTTAAGACAATGGAAACACTACTTAATGGGTTCAGAATTTATGATTAAGACCGATCAACAAAGTATTAGACATTTACTTAGCCAACCTCAAATATCTGATCGACATATCAAATGGGCATCCTTTATTCAGAGTTTTCATCCTATCATTCAATATCAACCCGGTAAAGAAAATGTAGTGGCTGATGCATTAAGTAGAAGACCTGCCATTCATAATATTTTTGTTATATCATTTGATTCTTTGATTGCTATGAAAGATACTTATCATCAGGACATTACTTTTCATGCTGATTGGAATAAATTAGTTCAAAATAACTTGATTCCTATTGATTCACTATCTTATAATGATGGATTTATGACTTGATTCCTATTGATTCACTATCTTATAATGATGGATTTATGTTTTATGAAAAGAGATTATGTGTTACAGTTCCATTCAGATCTTTTGTTTTAAATGAGATTCATTGTCCTCCATATCAAGGTCATAGAGGTATCATATCTACTTTACGTACATTAATTGAAGATTTTTATTGGCCACATATGGACACTGATGTATCTAACTTTATTTCTAAATGTTTGATTTGTCAAAGAATTAAGAGACATCATGGTAAACAGTATGGATTACTTATGCCTTTGTTTATTCCACCAAGACCATGGGAACAAATTTCTATGGATTTTATTACTGGTTTACCTAATACTAAATCTAACCATGATATTATTTGGACAGTAGTAGATAGGTTTAGTAAACAAGCATATTTCATTCCATGTAAGAAAACTTTAACAGCATCATAGGCAGCACAATTGTTTTTGAAAACTGTTTTCACTAACCATGGATTACCAAAAGTTATTATTTCTGATCGTGATTCTAGATTTTGTAACAACTTTTGGATCACTTTGTTTGCTAACCTAGGCACAAAAATTGATTTCTCATCTGCATTTCATCCTGAAACTAATGGATAAACAGAAGCCACTAACAGTACTATACTAGATCTTTTACGTGCTTATACTATTTCTAAACCACAGACATGGGACACACATTTGCATTTATTACAGTTTACATATAACAATACACCACACACATCTACAAAGAAAGCACCGTTTGAAGTGATTTATGGTTATAGATTGTCTACACCTGTTGCATCTTTGTCAAATAGAAATCAAAGTGTTGATGATATTGCTAGTATGCACAATACTATTTTTGATGAGGTTAAAGACATGATTGCTAAAGCCCAGCAATCATATACCAAACAAGCCAATAAGAAAAGACAAGCAATGAATTTCAAAGTTGATGACTATGTTTGGTTGAGAATAGAAAAACGTAGATTACAAAGTGTAGATAGACACCCAGTTGTGAAATTAGCCCCTAGATTCTATGGACCATTTAGGATCATTCACAAAATTAATGACAATGCATTCAAGTTAGAATTACCACCTCACTGGAAAATTCACAACACATTTCACATTAGTTTATTAAGACCCTTTAGAGGCCAATTACCTGTACACCCTGTTTATGAAAACCCACCTTTGTTAGAGGAAGAGATTGAAATACTTGAACCTGAAGCTATCATAGATACAGATTTTATGACCACTAGAACTGGCCGAATATATTCTAGATACCTAGTCAAATTTAAGAACCATCCTGTAGAAGAAGCACAATGGATGCACGCTAGAGACTTAAATGCTTTCCCCACTCTGTTAGCTCTACATTGAGCTAATAGTAATTGAGGTCAATTGCTATCCCACCCCGAGGGTATGATGCCAGGAGGCATATTTCACAGTGGATTCCGTGCCACGGTGGATTCCGTGAGGTTTTACGGTGGATTCCGTAAACTTTGATGACCGGGGCTCATACACAAAGTGGATTCTTTGTGCGAGAAGTTGATGGGGACGCCTGTCCTTTTCGGGCGTTTCATTAATTTAGTGTGTACATGGGTGATTCCATAGCGGGTGATTCCGCAAAATGCATATTAAATTAATAAACGTTTATGAGTTTAGAGTGCGCACTCGTAATAAATTAAGGTTAGGATTGATTTCTAACCAATTGATTTATTTATGTAGCTGAAGACTGCTAGGTATTCACTTTTGTCGGTTTAATTGTATTATTTTACTAACGATTGTGAATGCTTCAGTTGATGTGTAGAGATAGTAGCAGTGGCGGAGGAAAGCATTGGAGGATAGCGAGTATTCGATTTATCATTTATATTTTGATGGGCGCATACCTTAGGCATGGCGCCTATATTTTGTTGCGCCTATTTATTGAGGCGTTGGATATTTATTATTATTTTGTATGCGCATGGGCGCACGATTATGTTATTTGTACTTGGATATTGTATTGGGCATGCCAGACTCTTTGGGCACCGCCCATTAGCTTTATTCCTATTTTGTGCTAAAGCAAACTCAAAAGCTAAAAGCTTGCTATTTTGTAATTTGGGCTATTATTTGAGCTTGAAGATGATTAATACATAAAATACATGCTTTGTGGAGCGCTCACACAAGGCATGGGGGGAGATTGCACCCAATTGGTCTCTTGTTCATGTCGTTCATACTTTTTACCTTGAATTATGTGCAAAAAGTAGAGTTCTATTGTTCTTGGGAACCTTCCGGCATTCACTACGCAAGCGCACAGCATCCGATCTGCGCACCAGTGCTAGTGGGTGTTCACGCGCGAGGACGCGCTTCTAACTTGTCCGTGCGGTGGAGTATTGCAGTCATCCTTCGCTATTCACATGCAGTCCGGATACCGCCTTTTATTTTTCCAACCCACAAATACATAAAAATGCATAAAAATAAACAGAAAACCCATACAAAATCCAAAAAATTCATTTAAAAATAAAAAAAAATTACAGAAAATTTTCTAAAAATTTACCAATATTGTTGAAATTATTTGGAATATTTTTAAAGTGTAAATTAAAAAAATAAATTACCAAAAAAATCAAAAAATTTCTTCAAAATTACATGTAAAATGAGTAAAATTTATTAAAAATTAGTAAAAATTCAGAATTAAATCCAAAAGAATTCCAAAAATTTCCACAAACCCCCTGCCTCTTTTGCCACTAAATTCTCAATTAAAAATATTTTCATAAATGGAAAAACTATTATTTGAAGCAAAAAAATCTAATTTTAATACTACACTTCATAAAAATTCATTTTAAATTCTCAAAATCAGTTTGGAAAGTCATGGATGAATTAACGTACATTGTTGATACTTGCTAGATGGCTGAAAATTCCACTCTCACACTTCATAACATGTTCATATGTTATATATTTTCATTTAATTATTAAAAAAACAAGAAAAGAAAAAAAATAACAAAACAAATAAACCAAACCAAATAATATACACAAAACAAAGATACCTAAAATGCAAATGAAAAAAATAAATAAAAAAGAGATAAAGCTTAACAAAAACACTAAGGTGCTTTATTTTTTCCAGTCAGTGATGTTTGTTTTTGTTTGATTGGATTCCTTGCATTTGGGAAACTACTCCGTGCGCCTTCAGTCCATTGCATACACACCCCTACCAGGTATTTATTTTGTGAGATTTATTCATTTTCATTACCCCTTAACCACATTTAATTGCTAAAATGAACTATATTCACCCACCTTTTCACATGCATTCGCACTAAATATACAATTTAATAATTTAAAAATCAACCAACTGTTTACTTTGCACGCGCTACGTGTGCTTAAGAAGCACCTTAATTTTTAATAAAAATGAACCAGCCGTCACAAAAAAGCACGTGTTGGCAAAAAAGCGCTCCACATCACTATTCATTTTTAATTAATGAATTTGGATTTAGAGATCCCAATCTGGGAATCGTAGTCCGGGTTTCGATAAAGCACCATTTCACCCTAATAAATTGTAATTAAAATTTGAAGAAGGAATCGTCGTTTTCTTATTAAGGTTTATAACCTAATAAAATGTCACCCATTGTTAATAATTTCTTAAAATGAAACCTTTATTAAAACAATTTCCTCTCACTACACTTTTTTTCCCCTTTTTAATAAACACGCTTCGTGGGATGGGTGCGTAAAGTCCTCTTAGTTGAAATTGATGGTCAAGGTTATGGTTAGGTCATGATATACATTTTTATGGTATTATGGTTTGTTTATGTGTTACGATTACGGGTATGGTTTGTAGTTTTCTTTCTTTCTTGCCTAATATGGGGTTTTGGGTGCCTGTTTGTTGCATCGCATGAAGTTTTCGGTCGCATATGTGTAGAGGTCATGCCGATTTTTTTTCTAGGATGTATATTATTTGGGGTGGTAAATGGATTAGTTACGTCTATGTGTGTGTGTCCTTCTTTTTGATTGATCTCTTTTTGATAGCCCTTTGGTTGTTTTGCAGGCATTCTTTGTGATTGTCTGTGTTGTGGTGTGTGTGTTTTCCATTTGAATGGCACCTCACGCTCCTCCTCCTATCCAGTATGTCCTACTGGTCAGTAGGGATTATTCTTCCCTACTGGCTTTTGAGCCTATAGCGAAAGCAGGACTTGTGACTTTCGTGGTTGCTTCATTCCCATTAATTCTAGATGATCCATCCTTGTGTGATGAGTTCCTTGCCTCATACAGTAAGAAGTTGGGCATGGTTCATGGTGCTTCCATGATATTGACACCCCGAGGGTTAGGGAAGGCTTTGTCTCTTCCCTAGAAAGGAGAGCCCTTTGTTACAGCTAGATAATTATTCTCCAATGATGAGATTTTCAAACTGTTACAAAAGCAGACCAAGGAAATGCTGGATGTCAAGAAAGTGATAAACACTTCAGGGGTATCTTTTTCCATGATCACTGATCCTCTTTGGAAGTTAGTCTGCCAGTTTCTCCAAGATAGGTTTATGCCTGCCAAAACACCATCTCATTACTTGTCCAAAGAGCTCTTCACAGCTTCTAGGATGGTGTTAAAAGGGGTGGCTATTGATTGGAGCACTTACATGCTTACAAAGATGGACCAATATTTTGTCAAAGTAACCAGAGGAAATGTTACAAATGTTACCTATGGTTTCTGCCTGTATGCTTTCTTGACGTACTCAGGCTTAAAGAAGGGTGTACTACCACCTCCTCCATCTGATCCAATACCTCCTCCACCACCTTCAGAAGAGTTAGAACCTATTGATATAGAGGATCTTGATTCCCCTCCTCCACTGGTCATTCAGCGAAAGTGCTTGAAGCGTGTGGCAGATAAAACTCATTCAGTCCTTCCTTCAGTCCCAATTCTTGCTACATCTGGCAGTGACCTCCCTGCTTACCTCACATGTAATAATTTTTTCAGAGCACAAAGAGAGGGTCCCTTGGATATATCAGTCCCTTCACTGAACAGTTTAGTGTCGGGAGATGCCATTCCATTCCTCTGTAAAGACATCCAGAGTTCGATTGAACTTTCAGTGACAGCCTGTGTTCAACAGTTGTATGCTTCTTTTTATGAAGAACTGATGCAGTCCAAAGACCAGTTGCATAAGGCAATCTCAGAGTTAGCCTCTGCTAAAGACACACTTGTAGATCTGTTTAAGCAGATGGAGCAATAGACCCAAATGATTGAGACTCAAAGAGAAGATATCTAAGAGAAGAGATATCTTCTTTGAAGATTCAGTTAACAGAAGCTCAGTCAGAGGTCACTAAAATCTCGGAGGAGAAGGAGAGAATGTCCAAAGAAGCTCAAGAGTTTCAGACTCTTTTAGATGCAAAAATCCTAGCCTTACAAACTTCTCATGACACAGTGGAATCACAAGCTTCCCAAATCAAGCAGTTGCAAGACCAACTGGCACAGTCACAGTCTGTTCCTCCAAGCCCCAATGTTCCTATGATTCCTTCTCTCTCTAAGCAAGACTTGGCAGTTCTCCAGAGACAGGCCACATTGTGTCCTTTGTTCGTGGAAAGATTGCAGTCCAGGATGGATTTGTTATGGTCAACATTTGAGCATTTCCAGGAGTATGTTCCTCCGGACCATTCTTTCTTTGTCCACTATCAGTTGTAGAAGTTGGCCTTTTACATGAAGCTTTCAACGATGGATCTTCCTCTTCCAGAGGATGGTTGGAGTGGGGCTTGGTCTCCTAAGTTACTGACAGAAGTGGTCTGTATGGTGTTTGAAGATTCTATGACGACAGATACCATGTTGCTGTCTTACATGTATCTACGGGGTGATCTGTTGATTCTAGATGAAGTAGATATGGCTTGGTATGTGGGGGATGTGGTTTTGCAAGCTGTCTTATATGTCAACTATTTGGAGTTGCGGATAGATGACATGTTCCAGTGTCACTCCTCAAAAGTGGCTACTTGCCCTGACAATTCTTGGCACTCAATGATTGATTCTGTGGTCCTGAATCAACGTCAGAACACAGCTTCTACCTATGTGCAGAGCACTAACCAACTGAGGGTGGATCTCTTAGCTCACCTTTCCAAAAACCATCCATTTGATTCAACCTTTTTTGATGCCTATTAGAGAAGATCTGTCTTAGGTCCCTTTTTTCCTAGCCTATTGTACTATCAACAAATGGCTCATCGCTATGATACCTATCTTTCCCTTTATCAAACCAATTCAACAGCAATCTTACCTCTTCTTTTCCAACCTCAATCTTTTCCTCAAATTCCCATATTTACCTATTGCTTTTTTATCGAAGATCGAGTTTTTTCCCCTTCTCCACCATGCCCTTCACCATCTATCCATATACCTTCTACTTTTCCTGTTTATCAATTAACACCTTTCCTAACTGATTCCCTTAAGTTTTTAGCCACTCCTTCTTTAACTTATTCCTCCTTTTATGATTTTGCCTACCCATCTTTTCATCCTCTTTTACTTATTCCACTTCCATCTCCTGCCACTTCTATTTCTCAACCCCCTCAGTTGGTTAGTGAATATGAAGGGTTTGATCAGCAGATTCCCAGAAGAAGAGGATGGAGCTCAACTGATTCTCTTACAGGACCTCAGATAAACTGGCCAATAATTCCAGGAGATTGGACAACTGCCAGTCAAGCATACCAGAACTATCTTCATTTTGCTCACCAATATTCACAATCTCTAGATCCTTTAGTGAGATTGACAGCTCATTTTGCTTGGTATCTAGCATACATGCATAGGCATTCCCATAATGATCAAATGGCCATTCCAAAGATTTGTATGAATGTCAATGTGAACATTGACTCCCAACAGTTGGATGTCCTATATTTTCATGCCCTATGTCTACCTAGCAGATACCTTATTTTGCTAGAAAGGATGTGCTGCCTGCAGTTCTTTCAAAATCCTCCAAAGACATTTGTAGATGAATCCTTCTCCATGGATCATTCTCGAAACCACCAAGCCTTCAAAAGGGATTACCTTCATTGATGCCTTTGCAATGTATTTTGGATGATTCTTAATGATATATATATCTCTTTTTGGAGGTATCATTCAGATGGTTGTGTTAGTGTTTTTGTGTGTGTTGCAATAATTGTATGTGATGAGTTCATACTCATTGAGAATAATTTGTTCGAGAGCTCTTTTCAAACTATTGATGGTGGACGGAAAGCCTATGGTGCAAAGTTGAAGAGAATCTCTCATATCCTTTACAAATTTGTTATGACTTTTAAATAATTAATCAGATGAGTTAATCAATAACGAAGTTTTCCTTTAGTAGTATTTTCTATCAGATACAAGTAATAAGTTGGGATCGTGGTTTGGAGAGATTATTGAAGATCCGACAGAAGATTAAATTGAGCTCTTTAGTGAACTTATATTCCTTAGATTACGAGGACCTAAGTGTGGGGATATGTTGAGAGTGGAAAAAGACTGAATTTTTGACTGATTTTTGTTGTTTTTAAGGACTGAATGATTGATTTTTGATGGATTTAGAGTAATATATGGTTGTTAATGGAAGAGTTTGAGAGTGTTTTGGATGATATTGATTATGTTTTGAAAGTTCATGATGATTCTCAGTGGAGATATGAAGCTCTATGATGTTCTGATAGGTTCTGATTGGTTTTGTATACCTTCTGTATAGCTTCTGTTTTGTTCTGATTTTCTTTTGTATGAAGCATGGATTGATGATTGATGAAGATTGCGATCTTTTGGAAGCTTATTGAATAGTATTTGATAGTTTGGAATGGTTTGAGAATGAGTTATGAGGTTCTGATGACCTTCAGTAACCCTCTGTAGACCTTCTGTAGAGTCTCTATCTCTGCTCTGTCTCTATACTGTAAATGTACTGTACCTACTCTGGTACTGTACTATAACTGTTCTATAGACCTTCTATAAGTGTTCTGTAGAATGTATGTGTGACTTTGGGAAAGTTTTCTAACTTTTGGAAATGATGAATCTAAGTTCAAAAGAGCAAAAAAAAGTGGAAGAAGCAGCTGTTGAAGATTGAAGAGAAGACTAAGTGGCAGTCACAGTAGTGAGCTGTGAAGAGACACTGTAGTGGCTTTGGTGACTCTTCATATCAGACATACCTCTTGGGAGGTGCATCCATGACCTAAGAAGGATTATTGAGAGTTATTATGAGAGTATTGTAGTGAATAGATGATGTACTATTGAGAGAGAGAGAGGAAGAGAGCCAGAGATAGTCAATTCTATCAAAACAGTGTAACTGTATATGAGAGATTGAGAGAGAGAACTATGAAGACATTGAAGATGAATACTATGTGATTGATTTCCATTTAAAAATGGTGTATCCCTTTATGTTCATTGTTATATTGAAGAATTCTATGAAGATGTTGAAGATTATGGTTGATTCTATCAAATCTGTGGGAGAAATCTACTATGATGTTGTGTGAAGATTTGCTGTTTTCTTTGTTTTGGTTATCAAAAGAATGAAATAAAAGCTTGTTGATGTTACAAGATAGATTTTCTTGTAGTAGAATCCCCTTTTCCTTGGTGTTCCTCTTGGGGCTCCAGATGTTTACTGCAGTAAACAACTAGTCTGTACAAGTATGTGTTAAATATCTCAAAATCTGTGAAGAATTTGAAAAAACTTTCTTCTACAAAGTTGTAGACCACATCGAAACAGTCAAGAATAGCAGGTCATTTCTCCAAAATCCATTTCTGTAGCAAGATATAGCTTCTGCAAAAAATTGGGATGCAGGTATAGTCTCCTTTAATGACATTTTCTTCAGATCTGATGTCTTGATGTCAAATGGCCATTGCCAAGCCTTTAGGATTTATGCTCAGATACCATGTCCAAGATTCAGAGGGAGAGAGAGACAAAGACATGGAGCTATAATTCAGATCTAATGTCTTGATGTCAAATGGCCATTGCCAAGCCTTTAGGATTTATGATCTGATACCATGTCCAAGATTCAGAGGGAGAGAGAGACAAAGACATGGAGCTATAATTGAGAGTAGTGAACTCTCATGCTTAATGAAGTCTAATCGCACATAATTGATAAATACATTAGGTCACTAAAACAGAAAATACCACTAACTATGGTTGAGTTTGATCGACTCAGCTAGTAAAACACACATGTAGAGTGACAGCTAAGACAAAATCCGTCTAGATAAGGTTGGTCATGTCAGTAATACTAATCACGAGCTTGATTCTCAACATGCCCACACGTTCGATGTGTGTATTGTGGCAGGAACCACTTGCTAGCTGAGTGCCAGGACCCTAGGTCCCAACCTTGCACAAATTGTAGTAGGTTTGACCATGATGCTATGCATTACAAAATGCCAAGGAGACTTCCGTACTCACAACCTTACAATTAGCCTTATCTAGTGAATAGGCCACCAAACTTCTTTGAAAGGGGAGTCCCATTGGCTCTCCCAGCACCCAACAATGCTAAACCAGTCATTCCTAGGATGGAAATAAATCCCACAGGAATACTCAGACCACATGGACCCTACGTAACCCATCCACCGAGCAACACTGATGTGGAGGAGCTGAATGATGAAGAACCTTACATGAACCCTTATGTCTTGTATGACGAAGAGGGTAATCCGATCCTTATGGATTACAAACCAATACTAGTGATGGCATTAGGTAGGGGTAGGGATAAAGGCATAAAAGGGCAGACCCAAGAGCCGACTTGAGGTCACCCATGACATATCTCCTTGCGTTGCCCTAAGTGCCCTAAGAGGGAGTAGACCAACCCCGACAAGGTAGATCTTAGATGCATAGAGTGTGGAATCGCTCATCTCTTTGTTGATTGCCCTAGATAAAAACCATCCTCTCATTTGGCAATTGTTCCATCAATCCCATTGGGATTGTTTGGTGTCAAGGCACTCAATGGGAAAGCCATGCCCATCCCGTTGCATATCATGACCCGCATGCAAATGAAGTAGGCTGGCATATCATTTCTAGGGCCTAGCAACTTAGACACAACCTCAATCGGAAAAAAGAGTCGTAGGGTGAAGGAAAAAGAAACCAGATGCAAAGGTCATGCTAAAAACGAAGAGTGCCACAATGCTACCAGGTGGAAAAAAGGTAATAGACACAGAGGCAGAAATGTCGGCTCCAAAGACGGCTGAGAAGGGAAGTGTGAAGGTTAGGGAGTACCCCAACCCAAAGCAGAGGCAGAAATGTCGGCTCCAAAGATGGCTGAGAAGGGAAGTGTGAAGGTTAGGGAGTACCCCAACCCAAAGCGCCAACTCAAAGCCATAAAAAAAGTGAAGGAGTGGGTGAAAGAGATCCAAGAACACTTAAAAGACATTGATCCCATATTGGAAGATGAGATTGATGATCTCTTAAGCATAAGCATGCCACGCTTGCCGCCACGACCAGATGTGACTGCACCACAAGAAATGCCACTTAGATAGAGCTTGAATGCTATGGGCCATCAAATTAGTCAAGGCCATTGGCATGGAAATGCAGGATTTGAAGAAAAGCAAACAACTAGTAACCTCCTCACCACACTAGTGACCACCTTGTGATGCTAAGCCTAGGAGACTTGCTTAGGAAGCATCCTACATTGTAGCAAGAGCTGAAACAGTAGGTTGAGCAAGTTGCTATTAACTTGCATGAACATGATGCAGAGACGCAAATACCAAGTTGTGGGAGCTTTCGCTCAATCGCCAAGACCCACGGACCGCTTATTGTTTCAAGTGTTCCAAGGGAGCTCTAATGGCTACCTCTCACATAGTCGATGCGCGGTCGATCCTACGAGTGTAGTGAGCTTACCTTGATGCCAGTATGAGTTTCCTTCTCTCTCGCCGCCGCAGACACCGGTAGCTCCACGATCCTAGATGCTAGCTCAAGCATCCTCAAGCCTGCTCCATCTCCAAGCTCCATCCACCATAGCCACGTGCGCAAGAGAAGGGAAGAGAAGAGAAGAGAAGAAGAGAAGGGGAGATGGTGAAGAGCTTCACCCTCTTGATCCCTGATTCTCACACACTCACTCCCTCACACTCTCACACTCCCTCTCTTAGGAGAACACAAGCAAGAAGAGGAGAAGAAGAGAAGAGCTCTTGTTAGCCACACACCAAAGAATGAGCTTCCATTCGCTTTTTGAACTTTATATATACAAACCCTAAAACCCCATGGGCGCCCATCCCTTTTTACATGACCGGCCATTGTGGCGAGGTCCCTTTTTCTAATTCCCTCTTCTTGCTTCATGCCCTAAGCCTATACCCATCTATTCTTTTACAAGTGGCACAGGAGGGAGCCTGGCGCTCTTTTACAAGAGTTTTTGGAGTTTTTGAGGTGCTTTTTATTTAAAATTACGCTTTTTGGCCCTGGCTTAGCTTTAGAGGTTGCCTGCGTGTCTTTGCTCCTTTTTCATCTTCTTCCCACTTTTTCATTCATTCTTCTACCTTCTCGGCTTGGGCATTCTTCCGCCTTCTTGGCTTGGGGTTAACATTACCCCCTTTTGAGATGGGTGCCAGTCCCATGGCACTCTTGTCAACTGTTGGTGTTTAAGAGGCAGTTGGCGAAGTAGTCGTGTAAGGGCAGGGCCACGTGTAAACTCGGGTGCTTGTGGAAGCTTGGTAATAAGGTTTGTTGGAGAAGTCAAACAGATAGCAATTGGTTGATGAGGGCCTCCGAAGTCGGTGGTTGGTCGCCTTTATGATGCTTGAAAGGAAAGGGTGCAGTGCTCTGCCTAAGGGGGGGTGTCTACCTTATTGTGTAGTGCATTGTGCCCGTGTTGGTGGAATGGGGAGTTGGGTCTAACCCTATGCAAGTAGCTTAGGGTGACAGGTCTAACCAATAGGCGAGTGTGACCTCCCTAGGTATATCTTTCCCTTGATGGGCCCTAAGCGTGAAGTGGGGGAGCAAAAAGGGCTAGGGGGTTAGGAGTGGAGCCGGCCAACCGAAGCCACCGGGCACGCCTAACTTGAGGACCCCTAGGTGCAGTGATCGTGCTTTATGTGGTGCTAAGTGCTTCTATAAGTGAGTTTTTTTGTCCATTCCATGTGTAATGTTCCGCTTGCTCTTCCTTGGATACTTTTTCTTTTTCTTTTTCTCTGTTTTTTTTTTGGAGTAGTATCACACTAGCGCCACCTCCAATGACTCCTTTCCCTCTGGGTGGGTGGCGTCTAGTAATGTGTTGATGAAGGCCTGTTGTTGGGCACTGAAGGCTGTCTAGGCAGCGTCTGCTTTACTTTCTACAAGGATTTTTTCTTTCTCCACCAAAGCGAGGCACCGTGCCAGTATCTTCACCTCTTTCTCGTTCTGCACTGCTCATTCCTATGCTCTTTTGTTCATTCCTTCCATGCTTTCCCCCTGCTTTTGTGCCAGGGTTACGAGCTTCTACTCCTGAGCTTTGAGTTCCCTGCTCATATTCTCGTGCTCTTTCCTTCCCAAGTGTAGTTGATCGATCATGGACTTGATCTCCTTTTGCTGTTGCTCCCTCTCTTGCTTTCTCTCCTCCTCTTTGGCATTCAATTCCTCCATCATTTACTCGATGTTGGTGGTTTTTGCCTCAAATTCCCCATGTTGCATCAGGAGGAGCTTATATTCTCGCTGCATCTGCACCAATTCTTGATTCTTGTCCTCGAGCCGCTGCTTGTAGCTTTCTTCCATGTCTTCCTTGGCCTTTAATTCCTGCTTGAGGTCAAAGATATGTCGTTGTTGCATGGCTGTTGTGTGGGTTTTTTAAGCTGGAAAGTGGCTCTACTGACTCCTTTTTCGCCACCAACTCAGCCACAGCCATTCTCTTTTCCTCCTTCACCCTCTCCAATTGGGAGAGTTGCTCTCCAATTGGGAGAGCAACTCAGTGACGTACTCGTCATAACTCGCTGGTGGCATCATTGTTGTGTGGGTTGGGGTGGTCGAGGCTTCCACTCTCAGGTGCTTTTGGTCTTGTCTTGACTCAGCATTTGCAGCTGGTCTCTTTTGTCCCGTGGCTATGGTCTCCGTGCTATTTCCCTAGGCCATTTCTTTATTGATAAAATATTGCATCCACGCCATAAAGTTGGAGACCTCCATGCTGGTGGGGATGCTAGGGGTGAGGGTGGTTGGTTTGGTGGAGGGCACCATGAGGGTGGGGATAGGATGGAGGAGGGCCTTGCCTTTGCCTTCAAAGACAACAGGCAGCGTGACTTTTGGTACCTACGTGCTAGAGCTAGGCTCTTCTTCCCTCAATGGGCTCCAGGCTCCCGGATCATCAACCTGCACTGCTACTCAATGGACTGTCGTGTGGCTTCGGCCAAGTCCTCCTCCTCCTTCCTTCTTAATTACTCTTCTTTCTCCGCAGCTCTTCTATCTCAACAAATTAGTAGGATAAAATCTCAAAAACTCTAATAGAATATTGAATCACTTACTTTTCATTATATGGAATTATAAGCAGCTCCAAAGTATCGAAGTCAATCAAATTGAGCCAGTGCTCAATAAAACTTGCATCAAGTTCATTCCTCATAAATAATGAGATAGATGGATCAAAAACCTCAATTTTTTGTTGTATATCCAAAGGAAACTCATGCATTATACACCTAGAAAAGGCATAGAAATAGTGAGTATAAACAAGAAAAATCTTATTGCTAAAAAAATATCAAAAAGTATAAGTAATTATGGATGGACATACCTTAGGCTAGCAAGAATAAGACTGTCATTTACTTCTCTTCTTTTATCCTTAAGAATCTGAACACATGCAGCATCAAAGGAGATAACCTCAGTTCTTTTGCCTAAGTCACCAGGTAAGAAACAAAACACACTGAATCCTTTTGGATTAGCTGCTTCAAGAAGGGTGGCTAGCTCATTTTCAAAGGACTCTAGTTGCTCTATTTCCCTTTCTTCAACCCTTTGCCTCCTATACTCTCTCCATTTATCTGCTTGTTCCTCTTTAGCCTTCTCCTCTTTTTCATGTTGCCTTGTATCCTTCTCATGGGTGACATCCTCAACCCTGACACCAGAATCATCTTTCTTTCTTCTAGCTGGGGGCACATTAAGGATATTAAATGTCTTTATATCAGTGAGGGGAATTGGCTCAAGGACCTTTGAAAATCTATATCTTAGCCTCCTAAGAATTACCATGTCCTTGTCCATGAGTGTGAGCCTATGAGCATGAGCAGCACAAATGTAGGCATCTTGGAAAAACTCAATTAGAAAATCCTCTGTGGCTTCTTGTATACAATTAAGAGCTGTTCTTGTCCATCTGAAACTATCCAAACTATATCTGTCACAAATTTCCCTGACAAGCCTCTGAAAAGACAACTTTGGAATTGCATTGTCAAGAGCATTTACTGCCTTCCTGATCTCCCTTAGACACCTGACATTTTGAGAAAACCTTCTCCTTGGCTTTGACTTTCTAGAGAGCTTCTGAGGCTTTGAAGACTGATGAATCTTTGATGCTAAATCCCTAGGATCAATCTTCTCTTTTCTTGCTGTTGCCTTAGTCCTAGCCATCTGCCAAAAAAACATATGTTACTTCTTCTCCAGCATGTAAAGCAAAACGCGAGTCCCAGACAAGAGTTATCTATGCTGCATAGCATTTTCTCGTATCAGTTGAATTTTTCTCGAGCTGTCTAGTGAAATGCGAGTGTCAAGCAAGGCGCCTCCTTGCAGCTGCTTCTTTTCGCGTTTTACCGGACTTTTGTCCATTGTGTCCAGTGAAACACGAATTTAAGCCAGGAAACCTGCTTGAAGTACCTTATTTTCGTGTTTCACCGGATAGCTCATGAATAGCATAAAAATTGACAAAATCAAGAAAAAAGAGCTTTGATCCAAGGAAAGCTTTTAAGATTACTTAAAATATCCACAGAATTAGGGAGGAAATTTGAAGATTTCCTTAAATATCCACAATATTAAGGAATGCTTTCACTGTGGAAAAAATTCTTTTGTAGTGGTCATGAGCTAATAATAACATAAAGGATTAAGGAAAAATATCAAAACAATGCATTGAATGGAGCTTGTTATTGAAAAGCAAGATGCAGAAACCATACCTTCTTTTTAGCTTGTTCTTCACAATCTCAGCCTAAAGATGACAATATGCTTGAAGGTTTGCTTTGTTGGGGAAGCAGTGAAATGCTTGAAGATTGGAAGGAAATGCTTGGAGACTGGAAGGAACACCAAAAACAAAGATGGAGTAGCGATGAAATGCGATGAAAGGTGAAGGCGGTGAATTTGCATGGACTCAACGTTCTTCGCAAAGTGTTAATAACACACATGTGACGTACTCTCGCTTACCGAAATTTTTTATTTACTTGGAAAAGGGTTATTTAACACACGTGTGACGTATTTTTGGAAAAAGAGAATGCGCACGCCTTCTGAGGAGTTTATTACGCTATGTTAAGTCAGACACGTGTACACGTATTTTTCCATTATTACACAAACTTTTTCGTTGGAAATATCACCACATGCTTAACGGTCGATATAAAAGCATTTCAAACCCATTTCTCCGACATTGTCTTCTTCTCTGCCAAAATTTTGTCTCGACTTCCCTTCAAGGTCCTTGCATCTTGTATGGAGAGCAGTTCAACAATCTTTGATAGGTAACAAATTTTTTTATTACAAGCATTTTAACAAAATAAATTTGATTAATATAGAAAGAATGTTTTACAACACTTGAACAATTAAAGATGTTATGTGCTTTCTATCTTTCAAAAGTAGCACAGCTTTTCCAAAAATGATTATATCATCAATTTGTGTGTTTCCATAGAATATATTTATTGTTCATGTTTCTTTTCTTCATTTGCAATTTTTGACCAATGAAACGCGAGAAAATGTCTCTGTTGATGATATTTTGCTTAGTATCGCGTTTCACCGACCACATATTAGAATAATTTTTGTCTTCAAGCTAGTGTCCGATGAAACGTGATTCTTTCACAGGCATTTTCCTTACACACTTGAATTTTCGCGTTTCACCGGTCAACTAAAAAAATTCTCCTATTTTGATTTTTTTGTCTTGGAAAATCAATGTTGGGGCCTCTTTCCATGATATCATCTTGTTTTATTGGATATTGGTTCTATTGTGCTTTTTCTTTTTCAAGGATAAATATTTTTCTGGTCAAGATGACAAAGAGGAAGCTATCTCTGGAAGGAATGGATGAAGAGGAGATAATTGAGACATCTGATGATAGGCTCTTTGATTTTTTACACACCACTGGAAATTCTTCCAAGTTTTGCTATATCAGGGAAATTTTCAATGTTCCTTTTGATTTGAAGGAGTTATTGGAGGATCTTGATGATAAACTTAAGGAGTACAGATGTTTTTATGATAGACATGTGCAAGGTTTGGAAGTTAATGGATTTGTTCATTATAGTGATGTCATGGGAGCCACCAATACATCTAGGTCAACTTTGCTCGGCAGGTTCAACCTCATTGATGAGGAATTCAGAAAGAAAGAAACATGTTGCCCTTTCCACATGTACCAACACCAATGCCTTCTGATCCACAAGGACGTTGGATTTATTATGTATCTTCATTACATGGAAAATTCTTCTCCAGATATAGACCAACAGAGAAAGCTAGAGGATATTGCAAGTATGGATAAGGAGGTCGAAGAGAAGGAGGAGATGTTCCAAGAAGATGTTGAGAATCAACTTGTCCAAGGTTTTGATGTAGGTTTATTCAAGAGTGACAATATCACAATGGTGGAAGAAAAGGAGATTGAGCCAAGTGCACAGGTTGATGAAGAAGGTCCTCTTGATTGTGTTCCAACATTTCCCACTTATCTTATCAACAATAAGAGATATGTGTTGCTAAACGATATTCAACATCTTTTTGATCTTAGAGAAGATTATTGCTTAGCAATCCTTGCAGGTTGGGGCAAAAATGACATGAATTTTATAGGTTATGAACAAGAACTACTAGCAAGTCTTGATGTTGAGGGAGAGAATTTCCAAGATAGCTCTATAGCCTTACATACATGTATTAATCAGATCATAGAATACGAAAAGGGGGGGCTACCTACAGAAGAAGAGTTCTTGTAGGTCCAGAAGAAACTTCATATTGATGATGTAGGGTATGAAGAGAGATCGAAGTCTCCATCAGATGAGAAGCCCAAGAGTTCAATAAATCTTTATGATGATAGTCTTCTTGAAGAAGATGAACACCCCTAAGGTATGAAATATAATTCGAAGTTACCCATTGAGTTTATGTTAGACTTTATTATGCATTATAGATAAATATCTTATATCTTGTACTGTTGTGGTTTGTTCTATAGATTGAGATTGAAGATCTGGACAACTTTCTTGGAAGGGCCAAGGGCTCTAGGCCAATGAAGCTTGGAAAAAATCAAAGCCTTGGCCATTATATTGGAAACTTAAACAATCAAACAATTGTAATATATCATAGTAGATTGTCAAGATCTCCAAGTCTACCAATGATGGCTTTGAGAGCTATCTCAAAGGTAATTGGATCTCAAGTTTTCAGCAGAGGTTTGGACAAGATCATTTTGGTGGAGAAGGAAGAAGCCATAAGAGTTTTTGGCTTTATGCCTGGATACAGTGGATCTAGAGCTGGATATTTTGGAGTTCTTGGCTTCTATTTGCTCTCTTATGTAGGAGATAGTAAGAATTTGAAGCTTCTTCCAGGCTATCGGAAACAAGAGTTTTTGAAATACAGAGGTCTTATTGAGTGGGATGAAACAAAAGATTCCTCTAGAGGCCCTGTCGAGCTACCTGAAACCAAGGACTCCTCTAAAGGCCCTGTTGAGGTGCCTGAAACTAAGGACTCTTCTGCAACACAATTAGACTAGAAGATGCCAAAGATTAAGGGTTTCTTGAAACCCATCTTTTCCCAACTCTTTGTTTGGTTTGTAACCATTCTGTAAATCTTTGCTTTGCGCAAGAATTTAAATATCTATCTTTTCTTCTTTGGGTAACAATTTGTATAGTCCTTGCTAAAGATGATGTATTGCTTGATGTGGTTGTATATTTAAGCTTGAATTTATGCCAAATTTGTTGATAGAACCATTGAAAGACCTCTAATAAACTGTTGGCTTTGTGTCTTCCACCTCCATGTCTTGTATGTCTGAAATATTTTGTTCTTGCTTGATAATGTGATTTTTCCATACCTTGGGTTGACCAGATAGATAGAGATCCATATTGTTTAATAAAGTATGGAGCATGGTTGTATAGAATATGCTGCATAGTCAACAAATCAGGAAAGTTATTAAAAAACATTATATGAGTTCGACAATGAAGAAACAAACATATACAAACTTCTTACCATATATTGAGTAAAATGTTGATCACTCCAAGCTTCTGTCATCGCCTTTTTGAAAAGGTTCAATTGGTTTTTAAAGTCTTTGAGATCATCATCATTCCATTCAGTCTTATCACAATAAAAAAACACTTTGTCTAGCGTTTCCCAAACTTTAGCTTTTCTATTTCGAGCTTGTCCATTATCAGTGTGATCCTTAACTACATTATGTAGGGATTTCCACTGATTAAATTTAATAGTTGAGCCACCATTTCTCGAGTTTATCTTGCCAAGTCTCCCATGAAAGCCTAGAAACCTTCTAGCCTTCACTCCACCAATAGATGGTTTTTTTGGGACACAATTACCATCCTTAGACTTTTGAAGATCTGGTTCAATAACAACATTGCCACCATGCAAACCAATTGCAGAGAGAACTTTTTCAACCTTTGTTATAGCATCTGTTCTAGTTGATAATGGCTTCAACTTCCATGCAAATCCTATATAGAGATGAACAAGCTTTTCGATTATCCTGCAAAGTGCATAAAGTGTACAAATATGGGCATTCGCTAAAGGAATGTCCAAGACTGGTTTAAACTGTGGATCCTTATTGTGCCTAGAGGGAGCTCTATTCCAATTGCTTGAGTTTAACTCTGCAGCTGGTGACATGCAGTATAAGCAAGGAGATCTCGAGTTAGCTCCCTTTGATACATTATACATACATTTGAGTGTCTTTAGGTCACCAGCTATGTGCCACTCAATCCTGTAGTTCCCAAATCCTTCAACAAATAGCTCTTCTCTTGCTTGTTGCCTTTGAATAACATTAGGTATTGATGTTTGATGAAAAACCTAATATAGTATATCAAAATTCTCAGTATCTACCTCAAATGCTCCTAGTCACCAGATGTTATATTCAGATTGAACACTAAATGATGTTGAGTGATTGCAATGACCTGACGAAAGTGCTCTATTCATCAAGGTGATAGAGATTCTCTCCAATTTTTTACATTTCAGAATCTCACTTTCATCAAGTTTAATCACAAATCTAGCCACTCCCTATGCCTCTGCTACTAACAAGTCATAAAATTTGATCGTTAAGCATTGTAGGGTGGGCAAGTCAAGGAAAATATTGTTAAATTCATTGAATGTAACCTCCTTTTTCTTACTCTTGAAGCTAGCCTTGATATGAAAAGGCTCACCTAGAATCTCCATCATTTTGTTATTAACTCTCTGTCTGATAGTCCTAACCACAAATGGTTTCGGAAGTATGCAATTGTGTACCTGTCCTTGCTTCATATTTGATTGTAAAAGTTGGAAAAGTTGCATATAAGCATCTCGACTGATACCAATACTATCCAGTGTCTTTTGTACTAACTCAGAATCCAAAGAATGATCCTTCACAAATGACTCCAAGCATTGTTTCTTTGCCTTTTTAAATTTCTTCTTCTCCAAAATATCCTTTGAAACCACTGAAGGAAGAAGATGATAATAAAACTGAGCTGCTTTTAAAGAATCTCTTTCACTTGCATTTGGTTGTAGAAGAGATCTAAGAAAAATTAACATCACAAATCAATGCAAGTAGTTTAAATAAAGCCATATTTAAGATTTTTCAAGTGAAAAAAAATATACCTTGCTGCTTGGATTCTTTTACCACAGCCTCCTCCTCCTCGTTTGAGATTCTCAATATTTTTAAGAGCTCTTTGTCGATTTGGAAGGCCTAATAAAGTTTGCTTTTGTTGATAAGCTTTGATACGCTTTTCCAATGAATGAATTTTTTGTTGACAATCCTCTAGCTTTTGCAACAACTCTATATTGTGTTTCATCAAAAGATGATTCTCTAGTCTAAGGATATCCTTTTATGCAATAAGATTAAGTGTATAACCTAAAAATCCATTGTAGCCATCACCAATAAACCTCATTAATGACGAGCTATTATAGAAAGGAGGAGTGCTATTTCTGCTAGGATCTTTGGGATATAGCTTTCCATCTAACCAAAGATCAATATTCTTCTTTCCTTCAAACCTCAGTATATGTTTCATAGACTCTGTAACCGTGATAGATTTTGTTCTCTTTCTTTTCGGTTCATACTCACTGTCCAACTCAATATGAAGATGATAGAGAGGTCTTTTATGAGAGCTACAGAGATCATTAGATGATTGATCCATAGCTGAGTTACAGAGATCATTGGGTGATTGATCCATAGCTAAGGATATGATTAGAAGCAAGAACGAAAACAAAGAAGAGACTAATAAGGAGGAGAAAAAATGAAGAGAGAAACGATGGAGAAACGATGGAGGGAGGCAATCGAGTATCCACCAAAATTCAAATTGAATATTACTTTTCACTTTAATGAGGAGAGGTAAGATTTTCATTATGACAACCTCGCCAACTTTATGGCGACCTAGATTTCTAGGTTTGATGTGACCACGAGAATATCACGACAATGACTTATTAACGAATTTTGAACTTACCAAAATATAAACCTTTTAAAAATTCTATAAAATGATTTTATTTCGTAAATTGTTTTCTCTCTCTAGGATCTCTTACAGGACATTTTCGAGACCTCAAAACTCCCCTAATGATCATTTTGGTGGAGAAGGAAGAAGCCATAAGAGTTTTTGGCTTCATGCCTGGATACAGTGGATCTAGAGCTGGATATTTTGGAGTTCTTGGCTCCTATTTGCTCTCTTATGTAGGAGATAGTAAGAATTTGAAGCTTCTTCCAGGCTATCGGAAACAAGAGTTTTTGAAATACAGAGGTCTTATTGAGTGGGATGAAACAAAAGATTCCTCTAGAGGCCCTGTCGAGCTACCTGAAACCAAGGACTCCTCTAAAGGCCCTGTTGAGGTGCCTGAAACTAAGGACTCTTCTGCAACACAATCAGACTAGAAGATGCCAAAGATTAAGGGTTTCTTGAAACCCATCTTTTCCCAACTCTTTGTTTGGTTTGTAACCATTCTGTAAATCTTTGCTTTGCGCAAGAATTTAAATATCTATCTTTTCTTCTTTGGGTAACAATTTGTATAGTCCTTGCTAAAGATGATGTATTGCTTGATGTGATTGTATCTTTAAGCTTGAATTTATGCCAAATTTGTCGATAGAACCATTGAAAGACCTCTAATAAACTGTTGGCTTTGTGTCTTCCACCTCCATGTCTTGTGTGTCTGAAATATTTTGTTCTTGCTTGATAATGTGATTTTTCCATACCTTGGGTTGACCAGATAGATAGAGATCCATATTGTTTAATAAAGTATGGAGCATGGTTGTATAGAATATGCTGCATAGTCAACAAATAAAGAAAGTTATTAAAAAACATTATATGAGTTTGACAATGAAGAAACAAACATATACAAACTTCTTACCATATAGTGAGTAAAGTGTTGATCACCCCAAGCTTCTGTCATCGCCTTTTTGAAAAGGTTCAATTGGTTTTTAAAGTCTTTGAGATCATCATCATTCCATTCAGTCTTATCACAATAAAAAAACACTTTGTCTAGTATTTCCCAAACTTTAGCTTTTCTATTTCGAGCTTGTCCATTATCAGTGTGATCCTTAACTACATTATGTAGGGATTTCCACTGATTAAATTTAATAGTTGAGCCACCATTTCTCGAGTTTATCTTGCCAAGTCTCCCATGAAAGCCTAGAAACCTTCTAGCCTTCACTCCACCAATAGATGGTTTTTTTGGGACACAATTACCATCCTTAGACTTTTGAAGATCTGGTTCAATAACAACATTGCCACCATGCAAACCAATTGCAGAGAGAACTTTTTCAACCTTTGTTATAGCATCTGTTCTAGTTGATAATGGCTTCAACTTCCATGCAAATCCTATATAGAGATGAACAAGCTTTTCGATTATCCTGCAAAGTGCATGAAGTGTACAAATATGGGCATTCGCTAAAGGAGTGTCCAAGACTGGTTTAAACTATGGATCCTTATTGTGCCTAGAGGGAGCTCTATTCCAATTTCTTGAGTTTAACTCTGCAGCTGGTGACATGCAGTATAAGCAAGGAGATCTCGAGTTAGCTCCCTTTGATACATTATACATACATTTGAGTGTCTTTAGGTCACCAGCTATGTGCCACTCAATCCTGTAGTTCCCAAATCCTTCAACAAATAGCTCTTCTCTTGCTTGTTGCCTTTGAATAACATTAGGTATTGATGTTTGATGAAAAACCCAATATAGTATATCAAAATTCTCAGTATCTACCTCAAATGCTCCTAGCCACCAAATGTTATATTCAGATTGAACACTAAATGATGTTGAGTGATTGCAATGACCTGACGAAAGTGCTCTATTCATCAAGGTGATAGAGATTCTCTCCAATTTTTTACATTTCAGAATCTCACTTTCATCAAGTTTAATCACAAATCTAGCCACTCCCTGTGCCTCTGCTACTAACAAGTCATAAAATTTGATCGTTAAGCATTGTAGGGTGGGCAAGTCAAGGAAAATATTGTTAAATTCATTGAATGTAACCTCCTTTTTCTTGCCCTTGAAGCTAGCCTTGATATGAAAAGGCTCACCTAGAATCTCCATCACTTTGTTATTAACTCTCTGTCTGATAGTCCTAACCACAAATGGTTTCGGAAGTATGCAATTGTGTACCTGTCCTTGCTTCATATTTGATTGTAAAAGTTGGAAAAGTTGCATATGAGCATCTTGACTGATACCAATACTATCCAGTGTCTTCTGTACTAACTCAGAATCCAAAGAATGATCCTTTACAAATGACTCCAAGCATTGTTTCTTTGCCTTTTTAAATTTCTTCTTCTCCAAAATATCCTTTGAAACTACTGAAGGAAGAAGATGATAATAAAACTGAGCTGCTTTTAAAGAATCTCTTTCACTTGCATTTGGTTGTAGAAGAGATCTAAGCAAAATTAACATCACAAATCAATGCAAGTAGTTTAAATAAAGCCATATTTAAGATTTTTCAAGTGAAAAAAAATATACCTTGCTGCTTGGATTCTTTTACCACAGCCTCCTCCTCCTCGTTTGAGATTCTCAATATTTTTAAGAGCTCTTTGTCGATTTGGAAGGCCTAATAAAGCTTGCTTTTGTTGATAAGCTTTGATACGCTTTTCCAATGAATGAATTTTTTGTTGACAATCCTCTAGCGTCTGCAACAACTCTATATTGTGTTTCATCAAAAGATGATTCTCTAGTCCAAGGATATCCTTTTCTGCAACAAGATTAAGTGTATAACCTAAAAATCCATTGTAGCCATCACCAATAAACCTCATTAATGATGAGCTATTATAGAAAGGAGGAGTGCTATTTCTGCTAGGATCTTTGGGATATAGCTTTCCATCTAACCAAAGATCAATATTCTTCTTTCCTTCAAACCTCAGTATATGTTTCATAGACTCTGTAACCGTGATAGATTTTGTTCTCTTTCTTATTGGTTCATACTCACTGTCCAACTCAATATGAAGATGATAGAGAGGTCTTTTATGAGAGCTACAGAGATCATTAGATGATTGATCCATAGCTGAGTTACAGAGATCATTGGGTGATTGATCCATAGCTAAGGATATGATTAGAAGCAAGAACGAAAACAAAGAAGAGACTAATAAGGAGGAGAAAAAAAGAAGAGAGAAACGATGGAGAAACGATGGAGGGAGGCAATCGAGTATCCACCAAAATTCAAATTGAATATTACTTTTCACTTTAATGAGGAGAGGTAAGATCTTCATTATGACAACCTTGCCGACTTTATGGCGACCTAGATTTCTAGGTTTGATGTGACCACGAGAATATCACGACAATGACTTATTAACGAATTTTGATATTTTAACTTACCAAAATATAAACCTTTTAAAAATTCTATAAAATGATTTTATTTCGTAAATTGTTTTCTCTCTCTAGGATCTCTTACAGGGCATTTTCGAGACCTCAAAACTCCCCTAATGCCTTTCTTGTTGTGTCGCCTAGGGCTAGGACCAGTAAGACTGCGTGCATCTCAGAACCTTCCCAAAAGCCATTGACATGTAAGGATTTAGGCACAGAGTGCAGCATCAAACTCGGTATTTGTGTTTCTGTGTAATGGTCTTGAGGGTCTGTCGTGACCTGCTCTCGTGACCCTTCGATCCACTGCTTAAGATCTTTCCATAGGGTAGGATGCTGCCTAAGTAGATCTCCCAGGCTAAGTGTTACAGAGGTAGTCACTAGCGTGGTCAGGAGATCGTTGGATATTCGTCTCTCCCCTAACCTGGATTGTCCTGGCCAATGGCCGTGACTGATCTGTAGCTCTGTAGCATCAAAGCTTGGTCTTAGCGGCACTGCTTGTGGTGCGGTTGCTTCTACTAACTCAGGTTGAGGCGGTGATATTGGCGTGCTTACACTGGAGAGATCATCGATCTCGTCCTCTATGATGGGCTCAGCGTCCTTGAGATGCTCTTGAGCCTCCTTCACCCATTCCTTCATCTTTTCTATGGCCTCTAACTGTCGCTTCGGATGCGAGTATTTCCCTACCTTAGCGCTTCCCTTTTCGGCCGTCTTAGGGGCTGAAGTCTCTGCCTCTACGTCTGAGACCTTCTTTCTAGCAAGCAGAGTCGTAGCACTCTCGGTTTTTAGTGCGACTTTAGCTTCTAATCTCTTCTTTTTCCGCCTGTGGCTTTTCTTTCCTAGCGAGGCTGTGTCAAGGTTGCTAGGTCCTGGCAGAGAGATGTCGGTCTGCTTCGTTTGGGTTCGGGTCATAACCTGCAAGGGGATAGGTGTGGCCTCCCCATCGAGGTTTTCGACACCAAACAGCCCCAACGGGATAGATGGTACGTTGGCTGAGCTAGAAGATGGCTTTCGCTTTGGGCAATCCACGAAGAGATGGGTGATTCCGCACTCTGCGCACCTTTGGTCAGCCTTGTCTCTGTTTTGCTGCTCTCTTTCAAGGCAGCGTGATGAGACATGACCAGGGTGACCACAAGTCCAACAGATGATTGGATCCTACATCTGCCCTCCTAGGCCTCTACCTCGTCCTCTTCCTAACGCCATCACCGGCACGGGTCGATAGTCCATGAGGACAGTGTTGCCCTTGTCGTCATGTGAGACGTAAGGGTATATGTAAGTTTCTTCCTCACTTGGCTCTTCCACGTAGTGGATTGGAGCATCGCTCGGTGGATGGGTCACGTAAGGACCAGGCAGTCTAGGGATGCCCGTAGGGTTTATTTCCATCCTAGGAACAGCTGGCTTCATATCGTTAGGTGCGGAAAGGGCCAATGGGGCTCCCCTTCCAAAGAATGACTATGGCCTGTTCGCTAGGTAAGGCTGGCCGTAGGGTTGCGAGTACAGAAGTCTTCTTGGTAATCTACAATGCGTGACATCATGGCCAAACCTACCGCAGTTAGCACAAGGTCTTGACCTAGGGTCTTGACACTCGGCTGGTAAGTGGCTTCCGCCACAGTACACACATTGGACATGCGGGCGCGTTGGCCATCTCAACATGTCTTGCAACTTGGCTAATTCCATCTTGACATCAGCCAAGCCTTGTTCTGTCTCGGTGGCCTTCCCCTTATCTTGGGATGATGGGATTGATCGCTCACTGGGCTGACGCTCTCTCTGAACCTCGCGAGTTGGTCTCCTCTACGTTCGAGCTCCTAGAGCTCCACTATTTCAGCTGATCATCGACTCTGATGGCTTCCTCAAACACTCTAGCTATCGCGTCTCGCTGCGAGCTTGAATTGCTTGCCAAAGCCTTATATAACTCCTCGTCTCGAATTCCACTGATGAACACAGTCGAAACCACTCTTTCAGTCGGTCACTCGCCCAGAGGGATTCTCTTGAAGAGACTCCTCACATGGGTTATGTAGTCGCGAATGTCCTCCTTCTCTTTCTGCTTGACGTTCATCAAGCGTACTAGTAGGTTATCAGAGTATCCGGGCTTGGCGAATCTCTTAATGAAGAGATCCTTGAGGCCATTGAAGTTGGCTTGCTCCACCACATCTAGGCGCGTATACCACGTCCTACCCTTGTTGCCTAGGTAAAGCTCGAACGCTTGCGAGCATTGAGTTAGGTTGTTGAGGCCATTGGCTTCACAGACTTGCTCAAACTGCTCAACAAAGCTGTATGGGTCGTCATGGGGTTGGTACTTGTCGAGTTGCTTGGCAACGATCGGTATTTTGGACTGGCTCTTTGAGCCTTGGTTCGCCCCTTGTCCTGCGAGCAACGATGTCGCTAGTGCCGCGGCACTTTGCTGTGCAGCCGTGTTATCTAGCAGTCGCTTCATGAGAAGCTCGCTCAACGTCAAGTCCCCCTCTAGGGCTCTCTCATGATCTGTTTGGTTCCTACCTGCTAAGTTCAACACTCGCTGCACCTCGCGCAACTCCGTACTTTGCCTTTGGCTTCTAGCCTGCTGGTCCCTATTGTATTCGGCTATGCTTTGCAATGCTTTGCGGGCTAGCTTTCTCTCCTCTTCTAGATCTGCGATGATAGCATCTGATGTCCTACTGTAGTGCTCATACCGGGTGTGTGTGTCGTAACTGCGTACCAACCTGCTGAATAGCATCTGGGAAGACACTCAAATCGAGTTCCTCATTAGACCTGCGGTCTGGGCTTTCCTCCGCCATTGTTGAGTTGTCTTGCTCCACCAAGCTGTCGATCAGATCAGTAGACTTGTTAAATCCACGTTATTGGCGCCCCTTGCTTGGTCCTAATCTACGCTTTGATGGTTTGTCTATGTCTTGGGTTCTCTCCTATTGGTGGGTTCCTTGAGTGGTTTATCTGAGTGAGTTCCTTTAGTTATTGAATACAAACCTCAATTTATGATCACTCCGTGCGTGTGTCATTTCTCATGCACTCATGCTCAATCAGGCTTTCAGCTTTCTTAAGTGTACTTCAAGTGTGGAAATTCAATGTGAGTGTAGCAAGCAATTCCTAAGCGTCTTATGCACTCTCGCTCGTTTCGGGCCTGATAGGCTTGTAGATCAATTTTCTGGCCGTTTTCTCACGGTTTAGGGTTTTTCTCGTATGTCGCCTTGTTCATTTTCAGTCAGTCAGCTTTTATAGCTCAGCAGTTCGCATCTAAGTCCTTGGGTCTCGCAACTGCCTACTTCTAACTGCTAAGCGACTGCGTGCTACGATTTTTCCTATTACGTGTGCCAGAATCAAGTTATGAGCGCCCGAAGGGTTTCGACAATTTGCGCTGCTGTTTTTTAGCCGGGTCAAGTCAAATTTTTGAAAATTTTGATAAAAATTTGTACTCGGACCAACTGGTACGAATTGCAGGGTCCAAATAGGTCACTCGGATGGGCCGAGGGCCGAATTTCAGGGTCTGACTCGGACGGTTTTGACTCGGATAGGCTGAATGACAAATTTGGACAAGGTGATTCGGATGAGCCGAGGAACTTGGCCAACGGCTGGAAAGTGGTCGAGGAGCGAATTTGAGACTCGGACGGGTCGTTCGGACGAAACGTGCCACGTGGCCGAAAGTTTGACTCAGAGGGGCCGAATGGGTGGACTCGGATGGTTTGCCTCGGATGGTCCGAGGGCCCGAGGGCCGGTTTGGGCCGAGTGGGCCGAGTGGGCCGAGTGACAGGGGCCGAGGGCCGATTCTGGGACTCGGCCCAGAAGAGGCCACTCGGACGGGCTGAATGCGATGCACGTAAACATCGCGAATACAAATTTGATTGATTCACAAGATTTAAGCAAGCACAATGGCCATGCACTTCCAGATCCTATCTAGTGGAGTAGAGGGAGAGATTCATATACCTGAGCGGGCCGGTAAGCACGTTGGTGATGCGATCGAATCGATGCGGACTGGAACTCTCTCTCTCTCTCTCTCTCTCTCTCTCTCTCTCTCACTGAAATGGCACAAATGAGCTCTCCCTTGGCATCTTGGCTCTTATACCCCTTCCCGGGTGTGGTGTTGATGCCCCCAATCACTCACTTGCCGATCTTAGGCATCACTAGCGAGCATTTTACTAATTTTTGCCTGAGTTTTGCCCTGTTTTACCTTGTTTTGAAATAGTAAACCCTACCCTTCTCCGGTTCGATTTCCTAATTCTAACCTATGCTAAATGCAATAGAAATTGAAGGCAAAAAACTAAAATAAATTCTCCATGTTTTCCAATCATCAAACAACCAAAATATCCCAAAATACTTACTTGTTTTGAAGATCAAAAACACCCAAACTTCCTACCTACCTCAAGCTCCATTTTGGGGATGAATCCCCTACTTCGATGCTCGATATGAGGCGTGCAAGTGCTCAAGCTTGAATCTGTTGGTCCCAGCAACGGAACCAAAATGTAGTGAGAGCTCACGCTCAACCGCCAAGACCCACGGACCGCTTATTGCTTCAAGCGTTTCAAGCGAGCTCTAGTGGCTATCTCTTACCTAGCCGACACGCCGTCGATCCTACAAGTGTAGTGAGCTTACCTTGATGTCGATGTGAGTAGCCTCCTCCCTCGCACACCTCGGTAGCTCCACGATTCTTGATGCTAGCTCAAGCATCCTCAAGCCTCTTCCATCTCCACGCTCCATCCTCCATAGCCGCGTGCGCGAGAAAAGAGAGGAGAAGAGAAGAGAAGAGAAGAGGAGATGGTGAAGAGCTTCACCCTCTTGATCCCTCACTCCCACACACTCACTCCCTCACACTCTCACACTCCCTCTCTCAAGAGCACACACAAGCAAGAAGAAGAGGAGAAGAAGAGAAGAAGAAGAGAGCTCTTGTTAGCCACACACCAAAGAATGAGCTTCCATTCACTTTTGAACTTTATATACAAACCCTAAAATCCCATGGGCACCCATCCCCTTTTTTACATGACCGGCCATTGTGGCAAGGTCCTTTTTCCATTTCCCTCTTCTAGCCTTATGCCTCTAGCCTATACCCGTCTAATATTTTACAATTGGCACAGGAGGGAGCCTGGCACTCTTTTACAAGATTTTTCCAAGTTGTTTGAGGCTCCTTTCATTTAAAATTGCACCTTTGGTCTCGGCTTAGCTTTTAGAGGTCACCTGCGTGTCTTTGCTCTTCTTCCATGCTCTCTTTTTCCTTCATTTCTGCCGTTTTCCGCCATCTCGACTTGGGATCTCGACTTGGGGTTAATAGGGCACATCAAGGGTAGGACATATCTAGAGAGCTTGTCTTGCCTATGGTTAGACCTCTCACCCTGACCCATTTGCACAATTCCTTTTTGCACTTTTTCTTAATACCGTTGCAATCAATTGTGGTAAGCAATACACGAATAGTCATGGAAAGTACACCGTCCTCATCAAGCAATACAAGTAGCTGCCCGCTACCAAAAGTAAGGTGTCACTGAGCTCAACCGTGCTACATCGTGCTGTCACAATGCAAAGGATGTCTCATTCACCTTCATGTGTACTTCTCCTCAACGTGGACAACTTTGCTTCATCCACACATTGTTATGAGGAACCAGACCCGCGGTCTTCTAACTACGTAATATCGAAGTATGCAGGAGCACTCACATAATATCTGCACCAAAATATGTACACAGTTTGGATCCTCAAGTGCCAGACAATACTCTCAGCTTGCTTAGAGTTCAACCTGTCTCCCAAACTAATCAAACTATGTCTTGTGCACGATAAGAAGAATAGCACTAACCCCCCAGGGAGAGACCACTTATGTGAGGTTTTCAATCGCAGGTACTGAAGACTCCATCAAATGCATTTTCAGCTCTTCATCCTCAGTCAATTCTGACCTCTTGACCAATCATGCAAGTCCACTAAACACTCAGCTTTTGGATCCAACTTGGATCTCAACTCATCTGGCACATGAGCATAGGCAATGCAACCAAAAATCTTCAAATGAGAAATATATGGTTTCCTACCAGTATACCTCTCCTCTGGAGTCATCCCATGTATTGCTGCAGTGGGAGTCTTGTTCATTATGTAGACTGTTGTAGCAACTGCTTCAGCCCAGTAAAAATCTGGCAAGTCTTTTTCGTTGAGCATGGCACGAGATACCTCTCCAATATGCATGTTTTTCCTTTCTGCAATTCCATTTTGTTGTGGGGTATGACTGCATGAATATTGCTGCTTTATGCCATGCTCATGCAGGAACCTTGCAAACTCATTTGAGAGGTACTCTCCCCCTCCATCTGACCTTAGGCATTTTATTTGCAAGCATGTTTCTTTTTCAACCATAGCTTTAAGAGTTTTGAAATGCCCAAAAACTTCACTTTTCTTTTTCATAAAATACACCCAAACTTTTCTGCTGTAGTCATCAATAAAAGTGACAAAATAATGACAGCCTCCAAGAGATGCAGCTTTAGTAGTCCACACATCAGAGTGGATTAATTCCAATGGCTTCTTACTCTCTTGAACATGTCTAGGAAATGGTTTCCTTGCCTGTTTTCCAAACTGACAGGCTTCACATACCTTATGCATTTCTGCAACCTTGAATTTAGGCAATCCTGCAACAATATTTTGGGCTTGCATTGATTTAAGTCGCTGTATATTAACATGACAAATGCGTTTATGCCAGATATCAATATCTGCAACTACACCGGTTCCATGTGCAAACATTGCCGCACTCATTCAGGCATATCTGCTTCCAACGTAAACATTCTGCCTTTCTTCTTTCCTTTTGCTCTATCAAGCGACCTTTATTTTTCATATCCTCAACAAGGCATCCATGAGAATTAAATCTGACCTGCAAGCCCTGCTCAACCATTTGACCAACAGAAACCAGGTTCTTGGTGATATTCGGGACATGAAATACATCCGATAGGTATTTCTTTTTCCCATCCTGCATAGACAAATAAAATTTTCCAATCTGCACAATAGGATGTGCAGTATCATCACCAGTTTTCACAAATCCTGGTTTTTTCATTTTTCTTGCATCTTGCATCCATTCTGCATGACCTGTCATGTGGTTTGATGCACCTGAGTCAACATACCACACATCGTTTCTTTCTTCTACACTTGTCACAGAATTGGTCATGTGTTGCACCATAAACAAATGCTCATTTCTATCATCACCCTGTCTACTAGAAGATGCATAATTCCCTTGTTGCAATTTTCCATTCATGATGTCATTCTGCTTTTTATAGCAGTCTTTAGCCATATGACCCATTTTACCACAGTAGTAGCATTCAACATTGCTGTTTGCATTTTGGTCTCTTTGCCATCCACCACGACCTCTTTGGCTCCCCCTGCCTCTAGAGTTACCATGTCCTCCTTCATAGGACTGGTTTTCTTGAGTTTGCTGCATATTTTGATTTCTACCACGGCCTCCAGATCGGCCTCCTCTACCTCTGCCTCTACCTCTTCTAGCATTTGAGTAGAAGACATCTTCTTTTGAAGTTCCTCCTAAAGAAGATGCACCACCATTTCTCTGCTCCTCAGAAATTAGAAGAGCAATCAACTCCTCAAAATCAGGAAATCTTTCACGGACGGAAATGGATGTTCGGAACTGTGCATAATCCTTTCCTAGACCATTCAAGGTCACAGAAACTAAATCATCATCTTCCACTGGCGACCCAATGGAAGCAAGTGCATCTGCAATCTTCTTCACCTTCATGTGGTAGTCATTGATGCTCATACTTTCTCTTTGCACATTGTGCAACTCTTGCTTGAGCTGCATTTTCCTGGCTTGCGTATTTGTTCTATACATTTTTGACAAAGTATCCCATGCCTCCTTTGGCATACTTGCATCTTGAATATGCACAATCATAGAGTCTGAAATGCTGATAGACAGCCAGTACATAGCTTTCCTGGCTCTCTCATGCCATGCTTTAAATGCCTGCATTTGCTGTTGATTAGGAACATCAGGAAGAACTGGTTCTTCTTCATTTCCTGCAACAAATTCCCAATATCCTTTTCCCATAAGGAAATTCGTCATTCTGAACTTCCATGCTTGGAAGTTGTTCTTGTCAAGCTTTTCAGTGACAATCTGTGAAAGAGAATCAGACACCATTATAGAACACTGCAAAAAATTGTATCACTGCAAAGAACACAGCTTCAGCCTCACAAGGGTAAATCTGCAAAACTGACAAAAGTGGTATTTGACCACACAGTCACTTCCTAGTGACGATTATGCATCAACAAGCAACAAGGATGATTCTGTAACTCCCAATGTCTCTGCGCACAGGCATACGATGCAATTTCTACAGGAACTTTTCACTGACCTGTAGAACAGTGGTCGCACAGCATAAAACATGGCTTTTTCCTGAGTGCATGCAGAAAACTTCCGCCTCCAAAACAGCCCTGAAATGGCCTCAAATAAAAAAAACAGAGCAACTTAAGGCTAAAGCCCTAACCCGCAACATGTACTGTCCTCTTGCTACACCGCGAAGGGCATCTCAATCTGAGACAATGCACTCTTGCACTTTCCGGCTGTGCTACCTGCTGCAGAGACTTGGTCCCAAAATAGAAAAATGAAAGCAACACTGGTCCTCTTACCAGAACACCGCAAACTTGGTTTGCTTTCTTGAGCTCCTTACCACGAACAAGGCTCTAATACCATGTCAAGATTGTGGGAGAGAAGGAAGGAGTCTCACTTGTAGCTTTCTTGCTTGCACAATGGGGGAATACACACACAGGTGGAGGCTAAAAACAGTTTTCCTCTTCTTAGTTGTGTAAGACAAAAAGAACTCAAGTACATAGAAATAGAAGAACCCTATATATGGGTCTCAAACCAAACTCAACTAACTAAGGTGGCATACTAACTGAGCCACGAACTAGAGTAGATAAGAACTGACAAGTCGGTGACATAAATGCACAACGGTCACCCTGGCATATCACGAGTGGAGCTCGATATCTCAACACGAACATCCCTACCCCCAACTCCAACCGCCCTACCACCAGCCACCCATGCCAACAACGTGGCTGCAATGATCTTCATCTGCCCCACAACCAGAAATCCTCCAAGGCAAACACAGACTTCCCTGCTACCTATGTCTTTGGTGCATGCTAAAGCCTGCAACCTATGACGGTGGTGCCATGGAACTGGCACTCATCTAGGAGGAGGGTAATATTAACCCTCAAATGAACAAGGTGGAAAAGCCAAAAAATCTAAAGCAGAAGATAAGGCCAAGGCAAAAGTGAAACAGAAGACGAAGGTGCACCAAGAAGAATCTGGAAATACAAGAAGCGCAGAAAAGTCCTAAATCAAGGAAAAAGGTGCAACAGAAAAAGTGTGAGTCTATACGTTTGTAAAAATGTGCAAGGTGCACCCTGATTTATTTTAAGAGTGCCGGGCTCTCACTCGTGGAATTTGTAAAGGTGGATGGGCGATAGGAAGGAAGCTAGAAAGATAGAAGGACAATGGGAAAAAGGACCTAGGCCACGGCCATCCATGTAAAAAGGGGGATAAGGGGATGACTGCCCAAAAGGGATTTAGGGTTTTGTATATAAAGTTGAAAAGTGAATGAGAATCTCATTCTTGTGTGTGGCCAAAAGTAGCTATCTTATTATTATTATTATTCTTCTTCTTATTCTTGTGCTTGCTCAAGCTTGTGCTTGAGAGAGGGAGTGTGAGAGAGCGAGGGAGTGAGTGTGTGAGGGTGAGGGACCGGGGAGGAGAAGCTCTCCATCTTCTCTTCTCTTCTCTTCTCTTCTCTTCTCTTCTCTTCTCTTGCTCGTGGCAATGGAGCTTGGAGTGTGGAGCTTCAGGATGGAGCTTGCTTGAAGCTTGCACTTGGATTGTGGAGCTACCAGAGTACGCGAGAGAGGAGGTAACTCGATCGGCACGGAGGTAAGCTCACTACACCCATAGATAGATAGTGCGTCGGCTATGTGAGAGGTAGCCATTAGTGCTCAGCTTGGAATGCTTGAAACAATAAGCGGTCCATGGGTCTTGGCGATTGAGCTAGAACTTCCACAGCAGCAGTATGATCAGTTGTTAGCAGAGTAAGAAACAACCTACTGTTGCATTGTCTAGTACAGAAGTTGAGTACGGAGGAGTTGCCTTATCGGCTTGCAAAGCAGTTTGGTTGATGAAATTGCTAAAAGACTTGGGAATATAGCTAGAAAGTAGAGTGAGATTGCATTGTGATAACCTGAGCAGTGTTATGTTGGCTAGCAATCGTGTCTACCATGCTAGGTCCAAACATATTGAGGTTCACTACCATTTCATCAGAGAAATGGTTCTTACAGGGCAAATTTACTTGATTCATGTGAAGACTAGGTAGCAAATTTACTTGATTCATGTGAAGAGTGAAGACTAGATAGCAAGTATATTTACCAAGTCTCTTGGTAAAGAAAATTCTATATATTTTAGACAGCTACTTGGAGTTTATCAAATGGTTTGATCTTGAGGGGGAGTGTTAGAATATCAAGCTCCCATAGCTCTTTAGTCAGTCTATCTTTATGTGTGTGACCAACATTAGCTGGATACAATTGTACATGTGTGTGACATTCAATAAGTCGATGTAGTTAGTGACTTAACCACCGTTAGTCTTGGTTAGTCATACCTATGTGTGTAAGTCTCTTTTAGTTTGTATGATGGAAGAATAATCGAAGAAGAACAACAATGAGCTGAGGCTCATCTTCTGCTCCACTTTGTCTCTCTCCCTCTCCATGGACTTAACCACAGTTAGTCTTGGTTAGTCATACCTATGTGTGTAAGTCTCTTTTAGTTTGTATGATGGAAGAATAATGGAAGAAGAACAACAATGAGCTGAGGCTCATCTTCTGCTCCACTCTGTCTCTCTCCCTCTCTTCCAACACTTGAGAGCTTGTGCAAGACCTGGTGCTTCCAGTGAACTGATCAAAGACCACAGGAGTTTTCTGCTTGGATCATGTGTGTAGAAACCTTTCTATGCATCTACCTTGGATCCTAGAAAATCTTGCTTTTAGGAGCGGCCAAGAATCGTTGTGTGAAGTGATTTTTGTTGTCACTGTTCATATCCCAGCAAAATCAGACACGAGCCGTAGGTGTCCAATTCCTAGAATTAGATGCTTTGACACCCTAGACTCATTCGATTTGGAGAATTAGATGGTCAATAACTAGAGCAGTCCAAATGGACATACCCTATCCAATTCCTAGAATCAGGCATCCCATAATCGGACAATTCCAGAATCAAATAGAGAAAATCAAACAACTAAAATCGAACACCTGTAAAATCATACATTTGATTCCTGAAATTGGACATTGCAAAATCATACTCTGCAGAATCGAACTAGATGTTGACACATCAAAATTGACAACTTTAGCAAGTTCAGGGTGATAGAGAGTACCACCCACAACAGGAGAATTCTCTGAAAGCCTTAAGCACATTTGACCCTAGAAATTGTAGCCGAATGGCTAGGCATAGTGATGACACTCATATCAGTATATTCAACACACTTAGAGTCGTAGGCTAACCAACAAACCCCATTTGACCTTGAGCAAGCTGAACGATGTAGCATAGACCCTAGAGACTAGAGGAAGAGACCAATAAACTGAGCGTAATGCCCTATTCGACCAAATACGTAGAGGAAAGTGTGAAAGCTACAAGCATCACTTTGTATTTGCACTCACATTGTTTTCCAACACTTGAAGTCTACCTAAGAAAAGCTGAAAGCTTGATTTTGCAAGGTGCACGAAAGAGAGCATGCGCGCACATACACATTGAGTGAGTATAAGTTGAGGACTGTTTGTAAATAATAAGGAACTCACTTAGATCTAACAATCTGAATGAACCCACTAGTAGGAGAAGACTCTAAAACGAAGTTGGGTGATTGAGAATCCCAAGCGTAGGACCAAGAAAGGAGACACCATTGGAGGAGTGGATTTGCCCAACTTGATCAATCTCATTGACAACCTAGTGAAGCACGAGACCGCAAACATGGTAGAGTCAGGCACTAACCAGGGACGTGATGAAGAGCTTGACCTAGGTGGTTTCTTGACAGAAATCCAGCAGCTAGTTGCCAATTACGATCTATAGACCTGGATAGACCACCACAGTAGGATGTCCAAGGATATCATATTGAGTCTCAAAGAGGAGAGGAGACTAGTGCAAGAAGGTTTGCAGGGCATAGTAGCCTACAATCAAGAACAACAAGCAAGAAGCTTGTGACGGAACATAGAAATATGCAAGATTCAGCCCTAACAAGCAGAAATAGGATAAGACCTGATGCAGAAAGGGAAAGAGTGCTGGAAGGCGATCTCACGTTGAGCGAGCTTCTTATTACAAAGAGACTACTAGACAACTCATCGACAGAGTAGAAGGCTACTGCAATGGCAATCTCGTTGCTTGTAGGATTAGGGGTTAGCTAGGGCTCTAAGCCAATCAAGAATCCCTATCGTGGCTAAGAAACTAGACAAGTACCAACCAAATGGTGACCCATATAGGTTCATAGAGCAGTACAAGCAAGTCTCCAAGGCCAATGACCTCACTGATCTTACTCAGCACTTGCAAGCTTTTCGTCTATGCTTAGGAGATAAGGGTAGGACCTAGTACACAAGTCGAGACGCTGCTGTGAGCGGACTGACTTCAAAAACCTCAAGAGTCTCTTTATTAAGAGATTCTTTGAGCCTGGGTACTTTGATAACCTTCTAGTGTAGCTGATGAACGTCAAGCATAAAGACAAGGAGGACTTCAAAGACTACATCACCCACGTGCGAAGTCTCTTCAAGAGGACCCCAATTGGTAAGCGGCCTACCAAAAGAGCAATCTTCACAGTCTTTATCAATGGGATATGAAGTGAGGGTCTCTACAAGGACCTGGCAGGCAATTCAAACTTGTAGCAGTGAGACACGCTATAGCTAGAGTGTTTGATGAGGCAATCAGAGTGGACGACCAGCTCTCAAAGAGAAGCTTCAAGAGCATGACCCAAGAGGAGACTAACACTAGAAACTCTAAGAGAGTTTCAACATCAAGTGAAAGATTAGGCCCAAATACTTAAGATAAAGGAAAGGGCATGGATTCAAGTCAGGAGGAGCTAGTAGAGATGAAGATAGAGCTAGTCAAATTACAAGAAATGATGAGAGACGAACATGCCCTAATGTCCAATGCATGTATTGTGGTGAAAACCACCTATCAGGCAAGTGTCAAGACCCAAGGTCCTGACCTGCACCAACTGCGGTAGGTTCAATCATGATGTCATGCATTACAAACTACCGAGGAGACTCTTGTACTCATATCCATACGGACAACCTTACCTAGCAAATAGGCTGAAAAACTTTTTCAAAAGGGGAGTCCCATTGGCTCTACCGGCACCTAATGATGCCAAACTAGCCATTCCTAGGATGGAGATAAACCCCACAGGCATACCTAGACCACCTAGACCCTACGTAACCCATCCACTGAGTGACATTCTAGTCCACTATGTGGAGGAGCCAAACAATGAAGAGCCTTACGTGCACCCCTATGTATCATATGACAAAGAGGGAAATTCAATCCTTAGCGATTATCAACTTGTTCTTGTGATAGCATTAGGTAGAGGTAGAGGCAAAGGATTTGGAGGGAAAACCCAAAAATCAATCTCGTGTTGGAACTACAGTCACCTAGGATACATCTCCTCATGCTACCCTAAACAGGAGCAGCGGGTCTTAGATGCCTAGAGTGTGGAATCACTTACCTATTTGCCAAATTCCCTAGACAAAGACCACCCTCTAGTGTGGTAAACGAGCCATCTATACCATTAGGGCTGTTTGGAGTTGAGACATTTAACGGAGAGGACACACCCATCCCGTTGCATGTCATGACCCACGCGTAGATAAAGTAGACCGATATATCATTGCCATGTCCTAACAACTTAGATGCAGCCTTAATAAAAAAGAAAAGTCATAGGTGAAGGAGAAAGAAAGCTAACTCAAAGATCACGCTAAAAATCGAGAGTGACACAATGCTATCTGCCAGAAAAAAGGTAACAGACGCAGAGGTAGAAATGTCAGATCCAAAGACAACCGAGAGGTTGGGGAGTACCCCAACCCGAAGCACCAAATCAAGGTCATTGAAAAGGTCAAGGACTGGGTAAAGGAATCCCAGGAGCACCTAAAAGATGTTCAACCCATATTGGAAGGTGAGATCAATGATCTCTCAAGGGTAAGCACATAAGTCTTACCCTTACAACCAAGGTCGAGAGACGTGGCTATACCACAAGCAAGTGCCAATTAAACAAAGCCTACACGCTATGGACTAGCAAACTAGTCAGGGCCATTGGCCAAGAAATGCAAAGTTAGGAGAGAGGCAATCAGTCAATGACCTCCTCACCATGCTAGTGACCACCCTAGTGACTCTAAGCCTAGGAGATCTACTTAGGCAGCATCCGACACTATGTCAAGAATTGAAGAAGTGGGTTCAAGGACCAGGGTAGTTGATCCACATGATCATGACACTGTAACTTAGATACCCAGCCTGATGTTGCACTCAGTGCCAAAGTCCTTACACATTAATGCTTTTTGGAAAGGCACCAAAATGGATGCAGTCTTACGAGTCCTAGCCCTAGGAGACACCACAAAAAAGGGAATTGTGGATATAGGAGCAAGAGTTAGTGTGTTGAGCCATGCAGTACTCCAAGACTGGGGCAACTTGCCTAGAATGCTAGGTTTAATGTCACCCTAGATAATGGAATGAAAGTGTGGCCATTTGGAGTATTAAAGAACTGGCCATTGAAGATCACGTGGGTTCAATTCTCTATTGACTTTATAGTCATAAGGGAGTTGACTATGACATCTTGTTAGGTTGGCCCTAAATGTGCAATACACAAGTCATAGAAGATTGGGGCAATGGTTTGATCTTCTTAGGAAATCAAACAGTGGCATCAAGAGTAGAGATGGATACATGGAAGACTATACTAGTTGACCTGGATGCCATCTCCACCATGTTGAAAGGTGATGCACAGATTAGAAAATCTTACGAGCCATTGACTAAATATATCCCATGTCTCGAGGATGAGCGAGATTGGATGCAGGTGCTCGCCACAATAGATCTGCCATTTTCAAATAGTGAGGAGTACGAGCAAGCTGCTAAGACAATTGATAAGCCTAGAGATGCACCCTCAGCGCCAATCTGCATGATGGCTAGAAGCTTGCATAGACAACCCAACCCTGTCAAGGTACAAGTGGCCACCATTACGAAAATTGAAGATGAAGATGAGGACATGGTGGCACCTACCTACCTACACTTATTAGTGAGACTAACCAGAAGACGCACGTCTTTGATGCATTCATTGACAAGGGAGTTGACTGTAACATCCTTATGCACAATCATTGGACTCTCATTGGTCCACCCCAACTGTAGCCTACCGACACTAAGCTCAATCCATTTGGAGGATAGTCCTACTCATTGCTAGAAAAGTGCAAAATAATAGTCTCTATCGAGATTGAAAGCCTACCTGTGATCTTCTATGTAATGCCTAACACTAAGACTATCAATAAGGAATCATTGTTGGGATGCGTGTTCAAGAAACAAGCACACTGCAAGGTTGATTATGACTCATAGTGCATTCACCTTGCCATTGGAAATGTTAGGATAGTAACGACTTTCAATAAGGGCAGCTTAGCTCCATCACAGCCTAGCAAGCCACTGATAGAGCAATCCTCTACCAAGCCTAAGAAGGAAGATCACAACCCACCAAACCTCAATACCAAAAAAATGTTGAAATCATAGCCAAGGCTCAAGAACCATAGCTCAATTGGATGCCTAAGCAAAAAGGACCACCTCCTAGAAGAAGCAGGCACACATGACCTCACAATGCAAAAGAATCACACTTGAGAGCTAGGAGGCCATAGAATAGGCGATACAGGCGAAGAAGAATGGTCAAGTTGTGATGGATCCCCAAAACCTTATTGCAAGCGCAATGCTACTACGAGGGTAACACCTAGATTTGGGTACCTAAAGCTAGAACAACTAAGGATCCTACTCCAACACCGCACCCAAACTTAACCATATGAAGCCACAGGACAGACAAGGCACCAATGCCACAAACGACACAAATTGCAAAACCTAGAGAGCGTCAAACACAAAAGCTGGTGGAGACTAAATAATTCTATCAACCAAAGCCGCACCCTGCTACTCACACACTACCTTAGCCAGTCCTACTAGTGCCCCTATGACCTCACTAGCATCTAATAGTGCCACATTCTTGACTCTAACCAAGCCCAACCACACTCTCAAGAGCAACCAAAGATGCAACCATTAGCTTCCAAAATCATCTAGTTCAGTCAAACCCTACCCACAACCATCCTATGAATGACGATCAATCCTCATGTTGGCCAAAGAGCTAACTGAAAACACAGGAGATGACATGATTACTTGCATCAAGTGCTTGGATGCCATGTTCACCCTACTTGCTAAGAGCTATGAGCACTTGGACGTAGGTCTTCTTGATCCATCCTTAGCGGTCGGAGGTCTGCTCCATGATAGACGCCTAGGAGGAATAAGAATTTGTGACTGTAAAAACCTCCACGATCGCGGAAGAATTGATCACCAATGCCGAGATATCTAGAGCTAAGCCCTCAAACAATGGTTGATCACCTCCTATAGCAAGACCTCCTATAGCAAGAGTAGAGTTATTGCCAACACAAACTTTGCAAGCTAGTTGATAATGGTTCATCCTTCTTACACAAGTGGTAAACTTTTAGACTCTAGTGGGAACAAGAAGGCTGCCAAATCATGACCAATGCTGAGCAACAACATGCCACTAAGACCTCTGAGTATGATCCCACTTATGTAGCTCCAACTTCCTATAGGGTGTTGACCACCATTTGTAATAACCAACCCCTAGAAGAGCATATCATGACCCACCCATACTTAGATCGAATTCTGACTGAGGAAGAGCTACACATTGCTAGCAAGATCGATTCCGATGACTTCCTCTCATGGATGTTCTCACCTACATCACTCAAGTACGCATTTGCCCTTTTGACATGGACTGTTATGCTAATCTTGAATACAATCCAAACTTCTATGATTGGCACATGCGAAAGTGAAACACCATGAGCATGCATTGAATTCCCTTGACCTCTAAAATCTCAATCCTAAAAAGGATTCCTTTTAATTTCAAAGGGGAGGGGGCAAGGTGAATCAAACAAGTAAGGTGAAGGAGACATGCAAGGAAAAATCCTCAATCAACGTCCAAAAATGGGAAGAGTGGATGAAAATCAACTTGTGATTGAGGGAAGTATCATAAGTTTGTTGGAATGAATAAAATACTTGAAAGAAAATTTTGTTTTTGAACTTAAGCATTTTATTGTTTTCATGAAAGTGTAGAAGCGAGCCCAAGCTCAACCACCAAGACCCATGGACCGCTTATTCTTTCAAGCATTTCAAGCGAGCACCTATGGCTATCTCTCACCTAGCCGATGTGCCTTCGATCCTACCAGGGTGTAGTGAGCTTACCTCGGTGCCTAAATGAGTTGCCTCCTCCCTCAAGAACACCGGTAGCTCCAAGATTTGTAATGCAAGCTCAAGTATCCTCAAGCCTCCACCTAGAAGCTCCATGCTCCATAGCCGCGCATGAGACAAGAGAAGAGAAGAGAAGAAGAAGAGAGGAGAAGAAGGAGAGCTTCACCTCCAAGATCCCTCACTCTCACACACTCACTCCCTCACACTCCCTTTCTCAAGCACACACAATCAAGCAAAGATAAGAGAGGAAGAGAACAAGATGAGTCCACTTTTCCTACGCACCAAGAATAAGCTTCTCTACTCACTTTTTGGCTTTTATACATAACCCTAAATCCCTTTCGGGTGGTCATCCATTTTTTACATGGCTGGCCATTGTGGCAAGGTCCTCTTTTCCATTTCCTTCTATTTGCCTTATCTCTTTACCTATGCATACCTACCTTTTACAATTTTGCACAAGAGGTAGCCTGGCGCTCTTTTACAACAGTTTTAGGGGCACCTTGCATTTAAAAATGCACTTTTTCCTTTGACTTGATTTTTTTGGCCGCCCTTGGGCTTTTACTTGTTCTCCATCTTGCCTCTTCCATTGCATCCACATTATTGACTTCTTTTTCTTCCGTCTCAAACTGGGGTTAACATTAACCCCTCCTAGATGAGTGCCAATAGTCCCATGGCACTTGCAATGCTTTGCTGATGAGAGCTTGGTACTTGGAAGGGTGGTTGCTAAGGTGATGATGGGACTTGTGTGGGTGGGTATTAGGTGAGAAGCTTGGCAAATGATTATGTGTTGGAGGCCGAGGATATGTTGCATGGATAGCGAGGCCACCGATATTGGTGGTTTGCAACATCCGTCATTACCTGAAAGAGAAAAAATCCACTACCTAGGGGATGCATCTACCTTACCTTGTGGTGCATTGTGCTCATGTGAGTGGAACTGGGAGGCAAACCTAGGTGGTGTCCCACACTTGAGGACCCAATTTGTGCATAAGGGAGGTGCAGTGGGTGTGGCTTACGGAGATAGGTCTAACCATAGGCAAGTGTGACTTCCTTAGGTGTTTCCTGCCCTTGATGTGCCCTAAGCATGTGTAGTGGGGAATTAAAAAGGCTCGGGGGTTAGGGATGGAGCCGGCTGACTGAAGCCACCGGACGCACCTAACTTGAGAACCCCTAGATGTAGTGCCTGTGGCCTATGTGAAGTGAGGTGGTCTAACCACTTTGCTCATGAGGTTCTTCTCTTTCTTATTTGTTCTCTTTTTTTTTGTAAATTACATAGTCATGTGACGAGAGCTAGTATTTTTCATCTGAGTGGGGTGGAGATGGGGGTTCAAGAGATTTATTCAAGAGTTATTGACTCTGCAAGTATCCTTTGAGGTTCAGGAAAACTTGGAGAGTGGTAGTAGATAGAAATGGATGATTGCAATGCATAAAGCGGCTATCATTCATATCTTTGAGGAGGAGAAAACAAAATGAAGGGAGAAGAGCTCCTAGCATCATCAATCAAGTCATGGCGCAATTGTCTATGGCATTGGGATCAAAATAGAGGATTGGAAGGTTGTGTTCTTATGGAGTGGGATCTTGCCTAAGTAGTATTCTAAGTAGTCTAAGGTAATTACATGTAGTGATAAAAGCATGGTTGGGGCAAGAGGAGAATTCATTTACAAAGCGGACCATAGAGTGATACAAATCTTCATCAGAGGTGAAGACAAGGGCCTCTTTAGGTTTAGTACAATTTGCATTGTAGATTATAGGGAAGTCATATTGGGGCGATGGTCATTGGGGTCAAAATCCACTCCTACTCTTCGAGGGTATGGCATGAACGTTGGGTTGTTTTGCTCGAAGGGTAGGCTGTTACAAAAAGCCAGCCAAGTATCCATATTCACATCATAGATGCTCCTTCTCCATGTGGGTTGGCACTCATAGCCAGGCACAGATCTAGGCACTTCAAAAACTTTATCCTGCCAAAACTTGGTGTCTTCTGTGCCCCATAGGGTGGGGTTTTTCTCTCTTTAAGCATGTCATTTCTCCCCGATCTTGCCTCCACTATTAATTACTCCTTCCACCACCTTGATTGGAAAAATCCTATGCAAGTTGGTAGGGAATTGGAAACTAAGATCGAAGGGGTTTCTAGTAGTTTCTTGTTATTCCCAGATTATCAGGTTAGCATGGAAGCTTGCTGGGAAGTCGTCTGGCTCAGTGGGATAGGTACAGATGGCAACTAGTTTAGCACTCAATCTCCTTTGTGCTTCCTCCATCGTCTGCTTCCTCTTTTCTCTAAGGGTTGCCTTTCTTTCCGCAGAGGTGTTTGGTCTTTTGACCATGGTGGGGAAGGAGGCTATGGGACTAGTTCCTCTTCTTGAGGTCCCAACTCAAAGCTTGGTCTAGCCCCTTCTCCTTGATGGTCTCCCTATGCTACTCCCTTTGTGAACCCTAGTGCATCTATTTCCTATGGTGTCAAGCTTGATTGAAGTAGGTATCTTCATTGCTCTTCAAGGGTTAGATTTACTCCCATAGGTTGTGGTGGCATCTACAGGCCATGGTCCTGCACTTCATAGGGCCGTGCGTGCAATCCCTAGCTTTTTCTTTATGGTGTCAATGGGCTCCCCTTCTTCTTTCTAAGTGACATCCAACAAGGTGTTGTGTTGCTTGGTTTCAAAGCCCACTTGGGCAGCCTCTGCTCTGCTCTTAGCTCTAGCACTTTATCTCTTTCTACATGAGCTAGACAGCGCGCCAAGGTTTTGATTCTTCTCTCATTATGGTTTTCCCAGCCTTCAACTTTCTTCTTTATTTCCTCAAGGCTTTCCCCTTGTCTTTGAGCCAATACCATTAGCCTTTGGTCTTGATCTTCAATCTCTCTTCCTAGTCTTTGTTGCTTCTCCTGCTCCGAGGTTGCTTCCTGTTTCAAGTTTTCTATTTCTATGTGTAATCTGAGGGTTTGCTCTTGTCTATATGTTTCCAGTGTTGCCATGGCAACCTTAATATTTGCCATTGTGGTTCTTTACATAATGCTGCCAGCTCTGTAGCATTTTGTTGCATCCTCATGAAGCTCTATTTTTCTTCGGCCAGCCTTGCCTCCCACTGTCCATCTTCTTCTTCCTTTGCTCTAAGCTCTCCTCTTAGCTCATATATTTCCTTTTGGCACATGGCCACCTGTCTAGTCTTCTCCAACTAGAAGATATCTAGTGACTCCTTTTCATCTTCCAACTCAGCCACCACTGCTATTTTCTTCTCCTTCTTGGCTTTCTCTAACTCCGAGAGCATCTTTGACATACTCATCGTAGTCAGCAGTTGGCATCATTGTTGTAGGGATAGGAGTTGTGGAGGTTTCCACTTTTTGTCAGTTTGGATCCTGTCTTGATTCGACATTTGCTACTATCGATCTCTTTTTCCCAACAGTTGTGGTTTCCACACACTTCCCCTGTGTTAGTTCCTTATTGACAAAGTACTGCACCTAGGGCATCAGGTTGTTGGCATCTACAATGACTGGGGTGCCTTGAGTAGGCATTGCTGCTATGGTGGTGGGTATTAAGAGGGGTGGGATGGGGTCGATATGGGCCTTGCCCTTGCCCTCAGTCCATTGTAGATGGTGTAAATTCCGGTGCATGTGCACTCGAGCTCGGGCCTTCATCTCTTTGTAGGCTCAAGGCGCCTAGCTCACCTTGCCTGCCTTACTATTTGATAGACAAGCACGTAGCTAGCGTGACGTCCTCCTCTTCCTTTCTCTTCAATTCCTCCTCCTTTTCAGCATCCTTTCTTTTTCTCTTCTCTTCGATTCTCTTTGATTCTTCTTTCAATCTCTCAGACTCTTCTTTCACTTTTTTCTTCCTTTCCTCTGCCTCTTTCTTCGACTCTTTCTTAGCTTTTTGCAAGTCTGACTTCTCCTTCTTCTTCCTTTCCTCTTCTTGCTTCTCTTGTGTCGTCTTTTTCTTGGGATTTTTTGGTTTTCTTTTGCTAGACTGGGCTTCTAGTTCTCCCTCCTCCTCATTATTGGTCTCTCGCTTGACTGCTCTTGTTCATGATGGGGATTTCACCTTCCAAGTGTTTCATCAACTCCTTCCTCTCCTTCTTGCACCTCCTTTACTACTTCCTGGATGAGAGCAATCAAAATTCCCCTATACTCAATGAATGAGGCTTTGGATGATGGTTTCTTTCTCTCAGCTCCCTTCGATGTCGGGGATTTTCCATCAGCTGGCTTGCTTCCCAGGGCTAGTGCCTTAGTAGATTGATTGATGGTTTTTCGCACATACACATAGCCGTTCTAGTCTATTTCATTCAACGAGTGAGCTGCCATGCTCTCTAGCATAGGCACATTGATTTTGTATATGAGGGATTTGTATCTTTGGCTGGAGAAGAGGGAATGGACGACTTTTGATTGCATTTTGATTTTTGGGTCGGGGATGTCTTGAATGCTTATGCCATCATTTGTGAAGACTTATTCCTTCCTCATGTTCAGCATGGGGTAAACGTCCCACTTCTATCTCCTTTCCACCTTGGATTCTAGACCCAACGCCTTCTCCACCAAGGCCTTACTAAGCTGAATCTACACTTGCCTAGGTCCTTCTCCCCTCCCCACAGTCACTGTCCCACATTCCCTGTCAGGGTTGTAGGTCCTTAAAAATTCCACACATTTGGTATGGTCATTGGGCTCTTGCCCAAATTTCTCGAGGTACTTGGCTAGGTTGCATTGCTCCACAACCCTTTTGGTAGTCTCCTCCTTAGCCACCACCTCTTCAATATTGTGGATACTTCAAAACTTGAGCTAGTTATAGGCACAAATTTTGAGAAAAAGGCCATACTTTGCTCTTTCCTCATCCATGTGAATGGAAGATGGTGGGCACGATCTTGTTGTGATGCTGTCTTCAGCTCCTTTCATGAAACCATGGTTCACCATTAGCATTCTTAAGACACTCTCTTGCTAGATGATAAGCATGAGTTGATAATGCTTTTATGGAAAGAAGAACATGCTTAAGCACAAAAAGAGAATTTTCCTTCAAGAAATTCTATTCATTTCCAAAATTTTATGACACTTTTTCTCAATCACAAGCTAAATTTCATCTATTTTGGATGTTGATTGAGACTTTAAATCATTCCCCTTACATGTTTGATTTCACCTGTTGATTTCACCTTACTTCACCTTACCCCCTCTCCCCTTGGGAATGAGAAGAATCATTCCTAGGATTAGAGGTTGAGAGGTCAAGGGCATTCAGCGTGTGCTCTTGGTGCTTTACTTCTACATGAGCCAAGCATAGAAATTTGGATTGTATTCTAGATCAACATAGTGGTCCATGTCGAAAGGACGAATGCTTACTTGAGTGGTGTAGGTGAGAACATCTGTGAGGAAGCCACCAGAGTCTACTCGATTGGCAATGTGTAACTCCTCCTCAGTCAGAATTCAAACTAAATATGGGTAGGCAAGAGGTGCTCTTCTAAGTGTCGATTACGAATGGTGGTCAACACCCTATAGGAGGTTGGAGCTACATAAGTGGGGTCATACTCTAAAGTTTTGATGGCACGTCATTGCTCAGTGTTAGTCATGATTTGATAGCCCTCTAGCTCCCATTGAAGTCTAAGAGTATACCATTTCCTCAAGAAAGAGGAGTCGGTGTCAATGAACTATTTTAACTCCTCGATTTCTTTATCAATGGTGCAAAGACAATGCTCTTGCCATATGATGTAATGAGGCATTTCTTTGCATGTTCTCTAGAGATCTCAGTGGCAATTAGCTCCTCAGCTGCTTCAAGAATACAAATTCTGATTCTTCCCAAGAACAAGAGAGTGCACGCACTTCTGTCACTATAGGTTCATCCAAAAGACTTAAATCCATTTTATTGTAGCTTTTAGCAAGTGTCATAAAGGTAGCATCCAAGCATCTAAGGCAAGCAACCAAGTCATCTCGTGTATTCTCCTCTAAGTCTGTGGCCAAGGTTAGAATTGATGGTTGGAACTAGATAGTTGAGCAGGTGATTGTTGCAGCTTGGGTTGCTCCTGAGGTTGTGGCATGGCCTCTTGTTCAATAGGCTTGGTTGGAGCTACAAGTGTCACGCTACTAGATGCTTCTGAGGCCTCAAGGGCACAAGTGGGATTAGGTTGAGGTAGGTTGTGAGTAGCATGCTCTATAGTTTTTGTCAATAGCTTGGTTTAGGCTCTGCTAGCCTAGGCTTCTGAGGTTCTATGGGTTTTGCAACCTGAGTCTATTGTGGCATGTGTGCCTGATTCACAAGCTTGATGCTTTGGGTGGTCAAGCTTGAGGATGATGTTTGAGTAGTGCCCTTGGCCATCTTGGCTTTAGGTACCCATATCCATGTATTACCCTCATAATAGTCTTGAGCTTGTAATCTCTTGAAGAGAAATTCTCAGGCTAGGAATGAATAACTCTACGGGTAGAATTTCTTCATTCCCATAGAACAACCTAAAGGGAGTCTATCCTATAGCCGTTTTATAGGCTATGCAATAGGCCGACAAGGCTGCCATCAATTTGTTATCCCAGTAGCTGCACAAAGTAGAGACTACTTTGGTCAAGACATTCACTAAGATTTTATTAGTAGACTCAGCCTGACCATTTTCTTGAGAATAGTAAGGTGAAGACTTTCGATGGATGATTAGAAAGGTAGACTCTAGGTCACTTTACTTGTGTATGTTTGGTTGTATGTACAAAGTTAGTATGTGAAAAATAATGGAAGATGAATAGGGAGCATGGCTGCTCTCCTTTATGCTTGGCCTTTGTCCCTCTCTCTCTTTGTTTTGTTTTAGTTCTTTTCCTTCATAAAATGTATCCAAATTTTCCTAGATCAATCATCAATAAATATTACAAAATACTTAGTGCCACCAGGAGATACATTCTTATTAGGCTCCCAAATATCTATATGCACAACATCAAGTGTATTCTTCCTTACATCTATGTCATGTGAAAAAAAATTCCTTGTTTGCTACCCAAACTAAAATGCTCCATAAACTTTATCACCTGCTCCCATAAGAACTTGGCAGTGGTCCTAGCATCATTCTTCCAAGTTGCTCATGCTTTAGCCCACTTCATGAGATAATCTGCGGCAACGATGATGTATTTGGCTTGCGAATACTATGCCATAGGACTAATCGGCCCAATGAAGTCAATTCCCCACTTCTTAAAAGGTTAACTTGCAATGATAAAGGTTAGATCCATTTGATCCTTGTAGATCAGGATCTTGGTCTGTTGGCACTCGTCGTAGTGTTTTACGAATCATGTTGCATCTCTAAGAAGAGAGTAGGCCACCGTAGTAGTTGGGACTACAACACCTTGTAGGCTATCATATCTTCGCTGAAGTATCCTCCTGCAATCCTGCCATGTGCCTCTACTAGTACATCATGAATTTCATGCTCGCACACACATCTAAGCAGCAACCCATCTTGCCCTAGTCTATAAAGTTGGCATGCTATCAACTGATAGGATTGGATTTTAAGGAAGAGTCACCTAGGTTAGGCCTTCTCGATAGGTCGATCAAGGAGTCTGTGCTCAAGCACTTGGACTATGTTGTCTACCCAATATGGTGTCAAATCAACTCTAAATAAATCTCTCTCACTAGACAGGTGAAACAGATGCGCATTTGGCAATTTGTCTAGGATGCTCTGTCTAGCGGCTTCTCCTATGGGTATGTGAGACATATGGTTAGCTATGTAATGTTGCTTCCCATTGGGTACCACCACGAAGAAGTCAAATTCTAAAAGCAAAAGTAACCATCAAGCAATGTGTCCCGTAGCACAAGGTTTATTAACAAGATAAAGCAATGCCTAATGGTCAACAAAGGTAAAAGGCGTGGCCAAAAGATAATGCCGAAACTTCTTTACAACAAATACCATGGCTACGACCTCTCTCTCCGTTGTTGAGTAATTAATTTCTGTATCCGTGAGTTGTCTGCTAGCAAAGCTCACTGGATAGTCTAGGTTGTGTTCACTAGGTTGGCATGACACAACTCCCACAGTGAATTTCAAAGCATCGATGTGAACATGGAAGGTAATTGTCCAGTCTGGGGATTGTAGAATTGGCACAGTGGTTAGAGCCTTTTCAATTTCGCATATGCATGTTGGCATTCCTCTGTCCACTTGAATATAGTTAGCAACTTGTATAGAGGTATAGCAATCAATGCATAGTTCAACACAAAGCACCGATAGTATCCCATGTGGCCTAGGAAGCATTGAACTCCCTTGTAATCTGATGGTGGTGAAATATCAACAATGACCTTGACTTTCGATAAGTCCATGGAAATACCGTTCCTTGACACCATGTGCCCTAGGGTGCATCTCTACTTTACCCAGAACTGGCACTTCAAGGGGTTCAGCGAGAGGTGATATAACCGACATAATTCAAAGACCTCTCGAAGCTTATCTAATTTTTCCTTCCATGTAGAGTGAATACAAAAATCATCTACAAAAATCTCTAACTCTTTCCTAAGCATGTCTTTGAAGATGGTACACATGAGGCTTTGGAAGGTAGCTAGTGCATTAGTCAACCCAAAGGGCATGACTATGTAGGCAAAGACACCCCACTCAGTGGTGAATGCAGTTTTATGCCTGTCATCAAGATGCACTTGCACCTGATTGTATCTCGAGAAGCCGTCTAAGAAACTCTAGGCCTCTTTACTAGCCACTCTCTCGAGCATGTGCTCAGTGTATGGCAATGGATAATTGTCTCTCTTTGTAGCAGCATTTACCTTCTTGTAGTTGACGCACACTCTGATCTTTCTGTTCTTTTTCAGCAGGATCACATGGGTGAGACCCAATGTGTGTGCTCAATCTCGTAAATGAATCTTACTCTCAACATCTTATCAATTTCCTCCTTCACTGCGTGAGCATGCTTGGAATTCATTGGATATGGTCATTGCTTAACCGGCATTGCATCGGGCGTCATGGGTATGTTGTGAGTCACTACACTCGGATCTACCACTTTTAGCTCATTGAGGGACCAAGCAAGCATGTCTATATACTCTCGCAAGAAAGTAATGAGACTTGCTTTATCTTCCTTAATCAAGTCCTCGACTATAAATACAAGTCGGGGTGTCTCCCCTCCCTTGGCTAAATTGATCTCCTTGACCTTGGCGGGTCCTTTTATTGGTTCGCTAGCTTTCCTCTAGCATTTGGCTCCTAGCAAGATCACTACCCTATCACCTTTTTTGAACTTTGTGAATTGCTTTGGTAGGTCTTGCAGCTTTCTTTACTCATCAGCCTCTTGTGGTTCCACGAGCTACTTCCGCCTTTCCTTCTTCAGTCTTTGGTGCCTTAGGTGAATGGGTAGGTCCCCTTTGTTGTGTCTAGTCTTAAGAAGTGATCACTATCTGTGCTTACTTCCGCCTCAGAATCAAACTCTCCATCTTCACTAGAAGAGGGAGTCTCTCTTGGAGGTCACATCTCAGAGAGTGAATCTGTCTATGACAAGGTCTAGTCGTTCATTTGAGCTTTTAGCCATCATGCAAACTAGCACTGAAGGTTTCTCTCTAGGCTTACCAATTGACTACCTTAGTAGCCTGTTCGTACTCCTCACCATCCAAGAATGGAAGATCGATAGTAGCTAGCACGTGCATCCAATATCGCTCATCTTTTGGAAAAGGGATATACTTAGTCAACGACCTGTAAGATTTTCTAGTATGGGTGTCACCCTCAGCATGGCTAAGATGGCATCTAGTTTGACTGGTGTTATCTTCCAAGTTTCCATCTCTACCCTCATTGCTTCCATTCTATTGCCTAAGAAGATTAGACCATTACCCTAGTCCTCTATGACCCATGCATTGTGCATCCAGGGCCAACCTAGTAGGATGTCATAGTCCACCCCCTTCATAACTATAAAGTCAATGGATAATTGGACTCCTGCAATCTTCAAGGACCATTTCTTTAGCACTCTAAATGGCCTTACCTTCATTCCATTAGCTAGCATGACATTAAACCAACATTCTCAACATGTGGGTTACCCCAAGCTTGGAGTACTATGTGGCTAAGCACACTAACTTCTACCCCAGTTTCTACAATTCTCTTTCTTGTGGTATCTTTGAGAGCTAAGACCGGTAAGATAGCATGCATTTCTATGCCTTCCCAGAAACCATTGACGTGCAAGGATTTGGGCATTGAGTGTAGTGTTAGACTTGTGTTAACCCCAAGCCAAGAAGGTGGAAGAATGCCCAAGCCGAGAACGCAGAAGAATGAATGAAAAAGAGGGAAGAAGATGGGAAAGGAGCAAAGACACGCAGGTGGCCTCTAAAGCTAAGCCAGGGCCAAAAAGCGTAATTTTAAATAAAAGGCGCCTCAGAAACTCCAAAAACTCTTGTAAAAGAGCACCAGGCTCCCTTCTGTGCCAGTTGTAAAAGAATAGATAGGTATAGGCTTAGGGCATGAAGCAAGAAGAGGGAATTAGAAAAAGGGACCTTGCCACAATGGCCGGTCATGTAAAAAGGGATGGGCGCCCATGGGGTTTTAAGAATTGTATATATAAAGTTCAAAAAGTGAATGGAAGCTCATTCTTTGGTGTGTGGCTAACAAGAGCTCTTCTCTTCTTCTCCTCTTCTTGCTTGTGTGCTCTTGAGAGAGGGAGTGTGAGAGTGTGAGGGAGTGAGTGTGTGAGAGTGAGGGATCAAGAGGGTGAAGCTCTTCACCATCTCCCCTTCTCTTCTTCTCTTCTCTTCTCTTCCCTTCTCTTGCGTGTGCGGCTATGGTGGATGGAGCTTGGAGATGGAGGAGGCTTGAGGATGCTTGAGCTAGCATCTAGGATCGTGGAGCTACCGTTGTGTGCGAGAGAGAAGGCAACTCATATCAGCATCAAGGTAAGCTCACTACACTTATAGGATCGATGGCGTGTCGACTATGTGAGAGGTAGCCATTAGAGCTCACTTGGAACGCTTATAACAATAATCGGTCCATGGGTATTGGGAGTTGAGCGAAAGTTCCCACATTTTGGTTCCGTTGGGCCGGTACCAACGGATTCAAGCTTGAGCGCTTGCGCACCCCATATCGAGCATCGAAGTAAGGGATTCATCCCCGAAACGGAGCTTAAGATAGGTAGGAAGGTTGGGTGTTTTGATCTTCGAAACAAGTAAGTATTTTGGGTTAGTTGTTTGTTTGATGATTGGAAAACAGGGAGAAATCATTTCAGTTTGTTGCTTTTGATTCTTGTTGCATTTAGTGTAGGATAGGATTAGGAAATTGAACCGGGAAAGGGTAGGGTTTGCTATAGCAAAACAGGGCAAAACAGGGCATAAATCATGCAAAAAATGGCAAAAAGCTTGCTTGGGATGCTTAATGTTAGCAAGTGAGTGATTGGGAGTGTCAAAGCCTTACCCGGGAGGGGGTTTAAGAGCTAAGAGGCCAAGGGAGAGCTCATTTGCAACCATTGCACAGAGAGAGAGAGAGAGAGAGCCCCCGCAAAGATTCGATTCGATCTCATCATCGAAGAGCCTACCGCTCACCCTAGGTATACCAATCACTTCCTTTGGTGCCTTAGTTGGGATCTGGAAGTTTGTAATTGGAGTGATTGCTTGAATCGTGAGATTTGATCGAAATCGCCATCGTGCAGTATTTGTCGTGCCGCGTTCGGCCCGTCTGAGCGGCCGTTGTTAGGCCAAGTCCTAGACTTGGCCCTCGGACCCTGCCATTCAACCCGCTCGACCCGAAAACCCTAATCGGCCCGCGGCCTGGCCCTCGGCGTCCAAGTGATGGCACTCGGCTCTGCCCGAAGTCCCCTCGGCCCCATTTACCAGTTCGGCCCTTGGCCCAGAATTCGACTTGGCCCTCGGCCCAACACTTGACTCGGCCCGTCCGAGTGACGCCACTCAGACCTCGGCCCGTGAAAAATTTCTGTACTCGGACCAGTGCGATTCGGCCTGTTCGAGTCACCCACTCGGCCCCTACAATTTGGACCAGTTGGGCCGAGTGCATATTTGCCTCAACTTTTTAGAAATTTGACCTGACCCAGCTGGAGGTTAGCAGTGGAAATTGTCGCAAGCACTCTTGATGCTCAGAACTTAATTCTGGCATGCGGAATACAAAATCGTAAGGAGCAGCCGCTTAGCAATTTGAGTGGGCTGTCACAATGCCTAGAAACCTAGAGACCTAGAGGCAACCTGCTGAGCCATAAAACCCTGATTGGACCCAAAAATGGCAAGGCAACGTAACCGAAAATCCCTAAATCCCATCGTGACGGCCAGAGAATTGATCGACAAAGCCTATCATGTTAGATATGATCAATGCCCCACCCTCATTAGGTGCTACCAATGATCCATGGTGCTCAAAGTTGTAAGGCCCCCATTATGAGGAGAAGCCAAATGTGAGCCCGGACATTGGTTGAGTCCTGACTTGTATATCAGATGAGGTCTATGTGACCGGATGGCAAAAAGGTGACTGTTGTGGGTCTAATCTTTGGGTTAGACGGAGTGGTTAAGCTGGTAGCAACTCGAGGCACATTGCATTGAGTTGCGTGGTAAGGGAGTTAAAAGGGGCCCCTATTGTGGGGTCCGGGGGCCGCGGAAGCGGCCCCTGGCTGGGGGGTCCCAGGGGGGCCAGCGGCCCCCCTGGCGGGGGTCCGGGGGCAGCGCCCCCGGCCCGATGGTAAAGGGAATATTCCCTGGAATATTCCCTGGCCGACTAGTGGAGGCTCATATGGTAGGTCGGTCAGCAGGCCGACCTAACGACCTTCGCGGGCTATAAAAGCTAAACCCCTTCGCAGCCATCTTACACTCATCTTTCACCCAGACAGAGTTGTTGTTCCAGCTAGCCTTAAGCTCTTCACCTATCTTCTGTCTAGATCGCCATCTAAGCTTCACACAGTGGAAGCGCACGGGTGGACAGAGCCATCTTTGTATCAGTTGTTTGGAGTTAAAGAATTTTACTGATTCTTCTCTTATCTGTTGTGTACTCTCTATCTCTTTCTCAGATTCTGTTCGCTGCGCCGTGTAATATTTTACATGGTATCAGAGCCCAGGGGGCTCTAGAGATCGGAGAGCGTGCAAGAGGCAAAGGCTTCAACAGCAAAGAGAAACGATGTCGACTCCGGGAAGCAGTTCTGGCGCATCAGGAAGCGGTGCAGGAGGTGGTGCTGCTGTACCGGCTATTCAAACACTGAGGATTCGTCCACCAACCTTCAGCGAAGGCAAGTTAGATGGTACAAACTACACCTTGTGGAAGTTCAAAATTACAACTATCCTTGATTCTTATGAGCTTCTGGAGACTGTGCTGGGGACTGACGCAGAACCACAGCCTACCCCCGACCCATCAAATCCTAGTGTGATGATTCCTCCGAATGCAGATCTTCTACGAGCTTGGAAACGAAGGAATGCAGATGCATTGTGTGCCTTAGTTACAAGCTGTTCTGACAGTGTTTTGACTCTAATTCAGCATACAACCAAAGCGTCAGAGGCTTGGAATGTACTAAGGAGTCAGTATGAAACACGAAACCAAACAAGGATTCAAAACTTGGAGAATCAACTAGCAGCGGAGAAGTTTGCTGAAGGAGAGACGGTTGAAGCATTCATCACTCGGATTAAGAATCTGCGCGACCAGATGGCTGGCGCTGGGATACAAAAGACTAGCGAAGAGCTAGCTCGGAGGTGTCTTCGGATTTGTCCACAAAAGTTTGATGGACTAGTAACTGCCCTTAATACTCAGGTGAGACCTCAAGCTTTGACTTTTGAGGAGTTTTGTGCATTATTAATGGAGGAGGAGTTGAGGCTGAAAGCCCGAGAAGGAAGCAACAATGGAGATGCTGCATTCTCTGCCAATGCAAAAGGCAAAGGTGTTTCCTCCACCAAAAATGATGGTGACAAAAAGAAAAAGGGCGGCAAGAAGAAGTTTCAAGGAGAGTGCTTCTACTGTAAGAAGAAAGGACATGCAATTGCAGATTGTCGTGTCAAGAAGGCAGATGAAAAGAATGGTACCCTTAAAACTAAAGGGAAAGAGACAGCCAATACGGCTGAAGCAGAGTTGGAATTATTCATGGCGACCATTGAGGAAGTGTGCTCCTCGGCGCAAGAAGAATCTACCACTGACTCTTGGGTGTTGGATAGTGGGGCCTCCCGTCACATGACCAACAAGAAAGGTCTATACAGTTCTATGCAGCCTCTACAAGAATCCATCACTGTGACGGTTGGAAATGATGCTAAATGCCCTGCTGCGGGCACAGGTACTATTTCTTTTGTTGCTGCAAATGGTGAAGTCAAAAAGCTTTCAAATGTGTTGTATGTTCCCGAAATCAGGAGAAATCTCTTATCAGTTGCTGCCATAACTGATCTTGGTCATGAAGTGAGGTTCAAGAAGACAGGTGCAGAAATTATTGATAGTGCTGGCACAATTGTTGGCAAAGGAGAAAGAAGGAACAACCTGTATGAGCTAAGTGCTCTTACAGCCACCGCTGGAGTGGGCACAAGTAAGCTTTGGCATGAAAGGTTTGGACACATCGGATTTGCAGTATTGAAGGAGATGCAAAAGCAAGGTATGGTTGCTCACCTACCTACAATAACTGAATTGAAGGAACCATGTGAAGCTTGTATGATGGGCAAGCAACAGAGAAAGGCATTTCCACAAGAAAGCAAGAATAGAGCACATGCTCCTCTAGAGTTGGTGCATGCTGACTTGTGTGGTAAGATGCCTACACAGGCCTTGGGGGGATCTTCTTATTTTATGTTGATTGTCGATGACTACAGTAGGAAGATGTGGGTGTACTTCCTTCGTGATAAGGCTCAAGCTTTTGGTAAGTTTAAAGAATGGCTAATACTTGTTGAGAATGAAACAGGGAAAAGTGTGAAGAAATTTAGAACAGATGGTGGTGGTGAGTTCAACTCAAAGGAGTTTGAAGGTTTTTGCAAGAGCAAAGGGATCAAGCGTCAATTGACGACGCCTCACACACCTCAGCAGAATGGTGTTGTGGAACGCAGGAATCGTACCATTGTGGAGATGGCAAGATGCATGCTAAAGGGCAAGGGATTGCCTAACCATTTTTGGGCTGAAGCTGTTAATACTGCAGTCTACATTCTAAATCGGAGCTACACAAAGGCTCTCAAGGGAAAAACACCTCATGAGGCTTACACTGTTAAGAAACCATCTGTTTCACATTTCAGAATTTTTGGATGTGAATGTTATGCACATGTTCCAGATGAGAAGAGAAACAAGTTACAACCAAAAAGCAGAAAATGTATCTTCTTGGGTTATAGTGATGAGCAGAAGGCTTACAAGTTATATGACCAAGAGGCAAAGAAGATCATCGCGAGCCGTGATGTGGTGTTCAAGGAGGAGCCGCATACAGTGGAGGAGGAGAAGGCAAGGTCTTCCACTTTATCATCAAGCGAAGAAGTAGTCCACTATGAACCTGTCCCGAGAGCTATCCCTATCCTTAAGGAGGAGGAAGCATCATCTTCAGATGATGAGGAAAAAGTTCACCAACCTGACATCACCCCACCGGAAAAGCCATTGCCGCGCTGGGTGAAGCAGCTCTATGACCACAATAATCCTATGCCTGCATCTGTTGAGGAGAAGGCAGACGGACCAAGGAGGTCTCAGAGAATAGAGGAGCAAAGGAGGGCTTCTGCTCACATAGTCAACATGGCCTTGATGGTTGAGATTATGAGAGAAGTAAAGGAGCCAACTGACTTAGAAGAAGCACTTGCAGATCCATCATGGAAGGCTGCTATGCAGGCGGAGTATGACAGCATAATGAAGAATGACACTTGGGAGCTAGTGGATCGGCCAGCAAAGCGGAAGATTATTGGCACCAAGTGGATCTGGAAGGTAAAGTACAAGGCTGATGGTACCTTAGAAAAGTACAAAGCTAGACTGGTTGCCCAAGGATTTTCACAAGTTGAAGGGTTTGATTTTCAAGAGTCATTTGCCCCAACTGCCAGAATGACCACTATTCGCACGGTACTTGCAGTGGCTGCCCACAAGAAGTGGCCAGTGTACCAAATGGATGTTAAGTCAGCGTTCTTAAATGGTGACCTCAAGGAGGAGGTGTACGTGGCTCAGCCACCAGGGTTTGAGGCCCCCCATTCTGAGAACAAAGTGTGTAAACTGAAGAAGGCATTGTATGGGCTGAAACAAGCCCCCAGAGCATGGTACCAGCGGATAGATAGGTTCTTTTTAAACCTAAACTTCAAAAGATGTGCCTCAGATGCTAACTTGTATGTTTACAGGGATGGTAAAAAGTCTGTAGTGATTGTCCTATATGTGGACGACCTTCTTATTACAGGTGACTATGAAGATATGATCAACCAAACTCGAAAGGCTTTGAGTTTTGAGTTTGAAATGACAGACTTGGGCTTGCTGCACTATTGTTTGGGGATTGAAGTCTGGCAAGAGCCAGGAAAGATCTTCATCTCTCAGAAGAAGTATGCATGGGAGATCTTGAAGGCATTTGGCATGACCGAGTGCAAGGAGATAGCTACACCTATGGAGGTGAATGTAAAGTTATCCGTTGAGGATACATCAGCACTAGCAGACATTGGGAGGTATAGGAGGTTGGTCGGCAGTCTAATCTACTTGTGTAACACCAGACCAGATATCAGTTTTGCTGTTGGTGTTTTGAGCAGGTTCTCAAACAAACCTCATGAGAGTCATTGGAAGGCTGGGATGCGGGTGCTCAGATACTTGAAGAAAACTCTTGACTATGGTATCACATACAGTTTCGGAACTTCTCTTGTGGGGAACTGTGACTCAGATTGGGCAGGAGACATTGATTCCAGGAAGTCAGTTTCTGGTTATTGTTTCTCTTTGGGTTCAGGAATTTTCTCTTGGATTAGTAAGAAGCAACCAACAGTGGCATTGTCTTCTACCGAAGCAGAGTACAAGGCAGCTTGTTTTGCTGCATGTGAGGCCGTATGGTTGAGAAGGATTCTATGGCATATGGGAGTGCAGGATGAAGAACCAACTGTGCTGAGATGTGACAATCAGAGTTGCATCGCCATTGCCAAAAATCCAGTGTTTCATGCACGCACCAAACATATAGAGATCCAGTATCACTATGTGCGTGATTTGATGGAGGATGGGATAGTGGAATTGGTCTACTGTCCAACAGAGGAGAATGGAGCAGATATCTTCACCAAAGCACTTACGAAGGATCTGCTTCAAGTTCATCTTCAGAGACTCGGCATTGGGCCGAGGAGATAGTTCACCTATAGGTGGACATTGAGGGGGGGTGTTAGATATGATCAATGCCCCACCCTCATTAGGTGCTACCAATGATCCATGGTGCTCAAAGTTGTAAGGCCCCCATTATGAGGAGAAGCCAAATGTGAGCCCGGACATTGGTTGAGTCCTGACTTGTATATCAGATGAGGTCTATGTGACCGGATGGCAAAAAGGTGACTGTTGTGGGTCTAATCTTTGGGTTAGACGGAGTGGTTAAGCTGGTAGCAACTCGAGGCACATTGCATTGAGTTGCGTGGTAAGGGAGTTAAAAGGGGCCCCTATTGTGGGGTCCGGGGGCCGCGGAAGCGGCCCCTGGCTGGGGGGTCCCAGGGGGGCCAGCGGCCCCCCTGGCGGGGGTCCGGGGGCAGCGCCCCCGGCCCGATGGTAAAGGGAATATTCCCTGGAATATTCCCTGGCCGACTAGTGGAGGCTCATATGGTAGGTCGGTCAGCAGGCCGACCTAACGACCTTCGCGGGCTATAAAAGCTAAACCCCTTCGCAGCCATCTTACACTCATCTTTCACCCAGACAGAGTTGTTGTTCCAGCTAGCCTTAAGCTCTTCACCTATCTTCTGTCTAGATCGCCATCTAAGCTTCACACAGTGGAAGCGCACGGGTGGACAGAGCCATCTTTGTATCAGTTGTTTGGAGTTAAAGAATTTTACTGATTCTTCTCTTATCTGTTGTGTACTCTCTATCTCTTTCTCAGATTCTGTTCGCTGCGCCGTGTAATATTTTACATATCAAGCCCAAAATGAAGCGAGTGTGTGTAAGATGCTTAGAGGCTATTTGCCACACTCACCTTGAATTTCCGCACTTGAAGTGCACTTAAGGAAAACTGAAAGCCTGATTGAGCACAAGTGCACTAGAAAGAACACACGCACTAAGTGGAGATAAATTGAGGACTGTATTTAATAAGTCAATGAACTCACTCAGATAAGTCACTCAAGGAACCCACGAATAGGAGAGAACCCACAGACAGAGACAAACCATCAACACGCGAAGTAGGACCAAGCAAGTGGCGCAAACGAAGGGGATTTGACAAACCTACTCCACCTGATCGATAGCTTGGCGAAGCACAAGAACTCAACTATGGCAGAGGAAAGCTCAAACCGCAGGTCTAAAGAGGAACTCGACTTAGGCGTCTTCCCAGAGGCTATTCAGCAAACTGGTCAGCAGCTACGATGCACACGCTCGGTATGAGCACTGCGGTCAGATAGCAGATGCTATCATCGTAGACTTAGAAGAAGAGAGAAAGCTAGCCCACAAGGCATTGCAAAGCATAGCTGCATATAATAGAGACCAGCAGGCCAAGAGTCAAAGGCAAAGCACGGAGTTGCGTGAGGTGCAACGAGTGCTAAACTTAGTCGGCAAAAACCAAACAGATCACGAGAGAGCCCTAGAAGGAGACTTAACGCTGAGCAAGCTTCTTATGAAGCGATTGCTAGACAACATCATAGCAGAGCAAAGTGCTGAAGCATTAGCGTCCTCACTGCTGGCAGGATTAGGAGCAACCCAAGGCTCTAAGAGCCAGTCTAAAATCCTAATAGTTGCAAAGCAGCTCGACAAGTACCAACCCCACGACGATCCATACAGCTTTGTAGAGTTCGAGCAAGTTTGCAAAGCTAACGACCTCAGTGACCTAACTCAGTGCTCTCAAGCATTTGGGCTCTGCTTAGGTGACAAGGGCAAGACTTAGTATACAAGCTTAGACACCGCCGCACATCAGCAAATTTCAATAGCCTCAAGAATCTCTTCATTAAGAGATTTGCCAAGCCTGGATACTCCGACAATCTGCTAGTACGACTGATGAATGTCAAGCAGAAAGAGAAGGAGGACATTCACGATTACGTAACCCATGTGAGGAGCCTCTTCAAGAGAATCACTACAGGCAAACGACCGACTGAAAGAGCAGTTTCAACTGTGTTCATCAACAGAATTCGAAACAAGGAACTATATAAGGCTTTGGCAGCCAATTCGAGCTTGCAGGAGACGCGCTAGCTAGGGTTTTTGAGGAAGCCATCAGAGTTGATGATCAGCTGAAAGAGCAGAGCTCCAGGAGCTCCAACTTAGAAGAAGCCAATTCGCAAAATTCAAAAAGAGTATCAGCCTTTAGTGAATGACCAACCCCATCATCCCAAGATGAGGGGAAGTCCACCGAGATGAACCAAGACTTGGCTGATGTCAAGATGGAGATAGTCAAGCTGCAAGACCTGTGGAGATGACCAATGCGGCCACACGTCTAATGTGTGTATTGTGGCAGAAACCATTTGCCGACCGAGTGTCAAGACCCTTGGTTGAGACCTTGCGCTAACTGCGACAGGTTTGGTCATGACATTGTGCGTTGCAGATTGCCTAGGAGACTTCCGTACTCCCAACCATACGGTCAGTCTTACCTAGCGAACAGGCCGCAGCCACTCTTCGGAAGGGGAGCCCCATTGGCCCTTCCTGCGCCTAACGACATTAAGCCGGCTGTCCCTAGGGTGGACATAAACCCTACATGTATACCTAGACCGCCTGGTCCCTATGTGACCCATCCACCGAGTGATGTTCCAGTCCACTACGTGGAAGAGCCAAATGAGGAAGAGACTTACTTATACCCTTACGTCTCTCACGACGATGAAGGCAACGCAGTCCTTATGGACTATTGACCAGTACCAATGATGGCGTTGGGGAGAGGACGAGGTAGAAGCCTAGGAGGGCAGACACAGGATCCAATCATCTGTTGGACTTGTGGTCACCGGGTCATGTCTCATCACGTTGCCCCGAGAGGGAGCAGCAGAACATGGACAAAGCTGACCTAAGGTGCATTGAGTGCGGAATCACCCATCTCTTCGTCGATTGCCAAAAGTGGAAACCTTCCGCAAGTTCAGCCAACATACCATCTGTTCCATTGGGGATGTTTGGTGTCGAGAACCTTGATGGGGAGGCCACACCCATCCCATTGCGGGTCATGACCTGTGCCTAGACGAAGCAGGCCGGCATATCACTACCAGGACCCAGCAACCTCGATGCAGCCTCGATAGAAAAGAAGAGTCACGGACGAAGAAAGAAGAGGTCGGAGACTAAGATTGCACTGAAAACTGAGAGTGCTATAACTCTGCCTGTTGGAAAGAAGGTCATGGATGCAGAGCAGAAACTTTAGCCCCCAAGACGGCCGAAAAGGGAAGTGCCAAGGTAGAGGAATACCGGCATCCGAAGCGCCAACTTGAGGCCATAGAGAAAATGAAGGACTGGGTGAAAGAGGCCCAAGAGCACTTAAGGGATGCTAAGCCCATCCTAGAGGACGAGATCCATGATCTCACCAGCATGAACATGATGGTCTCACCCCCTTGACCAAAGTCAGGATATGCAACCGCACCATAGGCAGCACCCCTTAGGTCAAGCCTTGATGCCGTAGGCCCACGAATCAGTCACGGTTGTTGGCTAGGACAATCCAGTTTAGGAGAGGGACGGGCAACCCACAGCTTCCTTACCACGCTAGTGACCACCCCTGTGACATTAAGCCTGGGAGAGCTGATAAAATCGAAGTGGAGGGAATTTGTGAGGCCAATCAGATGGGAAGTCAGGAGCTCAATGTCTTCTTCTCCTCCATTATTCTTCTCTATTTCCCATAGTCCACACCCACAAAAAATGGTATCCTCAAAAGATAGATACCCCAAACTTGAAGACACTTTACATACGGTTGTACTTTAGATACTTACAACCATAGGATATGGCATATTTATCAACACTCCCCCTCAAGCTCAGAATGAGCTTGCACACATAAGACTCCAAGTGCACTCCTGAAGTACTCAAACTTATCTTTACCTAATGCTTTGTTAAAGATATTAGCAACTTGGTCATTTGTTTTCACATGGACCAAGTCAATCTCTCCATCAATGACTTTTTCTCTAATGAAATGATAGTGCACTTCTATGTGTTTTTGTTCTTGCATGGTAGACTCGGTTCTTTGCCAACATAATGCTACTAACATTGTCACAATACATAATGACTCCACCATCAATGTATATCCCAATGTCATATAAGATCAATCTCAGCCATGTCTACTCACATGCTGCCAATGCAATGCCTCTATATTCTGTTTCAGTGCTTGATAAAGCAACTGTAGGTTTCTTCTTACTGCTCCAACTTACCATGGCTGATCCAAATGAGAATGCATAGCCACTAGTAGATCTTCTATCCATAGAGCTACCTACCCAGTCTGCATCTGAGTATCCAAATAATGTAGGCTTGATTCCTTTTTCATAAAACAGCCCAAATCCAGTTGTCTTCTTCACATATCTAAGAACTCTTCTAACTATAGCCAAATGTGATTTGCATGATTTCTGCATAAATTGACTTATCAATCCAATAGTGTAACTCAAGTCTGGTCTTGTAATGGTCAAGACTACCAACCATCTTTCTGAACATAGTAACATCCTCAACATAAGATCCATCATCCATCAACTTAGCATTTTGATCCAATGGTGTATCAATCGGTTTGCATCTTATCATGGCATATTTTTCCAACATCTCCAATGCATATTGCCTTTGTACCAGCCATATACCATGAGGTGTGTCAATAACCTCAATACCCAAGAAGTATCTCAACAAACCAAGGTCATTTATATCAAACTCTTTATGTAACCCATGCTTGACTTCAGTAATCTCCTTCTCAAGTGTACCTGTAATAATGAGATCATCAACATAGATGACCACAACAACCATACCATCTTTTGTATGCCTCACATAAAGTGGATAGTCAGCTTTGCTCTGCTGAAATCCCATACTGCATAAGAATTTGTTGATTCTATCACACCATGCTCTTGGTGCTTGCTTCAGTCCATATAAAGCCTTCTTCAACCTGCGTACATAATGTGGGTATTTTGGATCCACATAGCCCTCTGGTTGATCCATGTACACTTCCTCTTCTAAGTTGGCATTCAAAAATGCATTTTTCACATCCATTTGATAAAGCCTCCAACCATAGATAGAATCCAAAGCAATTACCGATCTCAATGTTGTCATTTTAGCTACTGGACTGAATGTTTCTTCATAGTCCAAACCATAAGTGTGCAGATATCCTTTTGCAACTAGCCTTGCTTTATACCTTTCAAGAGAACCATCTGACTTACATTTGACCTTATAAACCCATTTACATCCAATGGACTTCTTGCCATAAGGTAGTTTCACCAAATCCCCAGTCTTGTTTTTCCTTAGTGCATCCATCTCTTCATCCATTGCTTGTCTCCACTCTTTGCTCTCTACTGCTTCTTCGAAGCAAGTAGGCTCCACATGTTGTACATAAGAAACCATGTATGCATAATTCATCTTCATGAACCCATTATAAGTCAATCGATCAACTAGATACCTTACCCTTTCTGACCTTCTCAATTGAGGTGCACTACCGTGTGTCTCATCTGATCTAGCATGTGGTGGCACATACTTTCCTGCACTTCTAGTGCCAGGTGTTTTAACATGCAGAATGCCATACTCGTCATCTATAGATTCATCTTCTGAACTTTCAATCATTGGTTTCTTACCTTTTACAACTTCTGCACTCCTTTGTGCATTTCTCAATCTATCACTCCATGGACTGTAGCTGCCACTGCTTTCCACATTCTCTTGAGGTCCTAAAGCATCTTCCACATGCTGATTTTCAGCCTTGTTGTTTGCTGAAATTTTCCTTCCATAACCATCATCATCATTGCTTTCATAGGAATCAACATTCACTGCAATTTTGGGCTTGTACCATGATTCATATTCATTGAATTTGACATCCCTGCTTATGTATACTTCTTTACTCACTGGATCATAGCATTTGTATCTCTTCTTCTCATCAGGATATCCAAGGAAAATGCATTTTACAACCTTAGGTTCCATCTTCTTTCTCAAATCATCCGGAACATGAACATAACAGACACATCCAAAGACTCTAAGGTATGCAATAGTGGGTGTCATGCCATACATTCTCTCATATGGTGACATATTATGAATCAAGGCTGTAGGTGTTCTATTCATAATGTGAACTGCAGTATGCACTACTTCTACCCAACATGACAATGGCATGCTCGTTTGGTTCATCATTGCCCTTGCAACCTCTGCAATAATCCGATTCTTCCTTTTAGCCACACCATTTTGCTGAGGTGTATACCTGCATGTCAATTGCCTTTTGATACCATGATCTCTCAAGAAGTCACAAAACTCATATGACATGTACTCTCCACCATTATCTGACCTCAAACATTTTATGTAGCATCCAAACTGCTTTTTAGCCATAGATTTAAATTCCAAGAACTTTTCAAATGCTTCACTTTTATGCTGCATAAAGTACACCCAAGTCATCCTGCTAAAATCATCAATGAAAGTGATATAGAATCTACATTTTCCGCTCATAGAAACATTCTAACATGGGCCCCAAATATCTGAGTGTATTATTTCCAAAGGATAGCTGCTTATTCTCCCCCTCTTTGGAAATGGCAATCTAGACTACTTGCCAAATTGAAAAGCCTCACATACATGATCAAAATTCGCATATCCTAAATGCGGTAGACCACTGACTATCTGTTTTGATTGCATTTGCTTCAATCTTTGCAAATTAACATGACCAATCTGTCTATGCCATAATTCCACATCCTTATCTTGCCCATGTCCTCTCTCAACATACATAGAGTTTTGAATCACTGGAGTACCTGCATCCAAAGCAAACAATCTCCCTTTCTTTCTACCATGAGCAATCACCCTGCTAGTTCTCCCATTATGGAACTCTTCAATGAAACATCCAAACTTATTGAATCTCACCTGCAATCCTTGATCATTTGACCAACCGATGCTAGGTTCTTAGTTATTGTGGGCACATAAAGTACATCACCAACCTTGTTCTCAATCCCATCTTTAGTAATAAGTGGCACAGTACCAATATGAGTAATTTTGTGTAAAGTATCATCACCAGTGGCAACATATTCATCATTCTGCATTTGCTCCTTGCTATCAAACCACTGAGCATGATGAGTCATGTGGTTTGTAGCTCCTGAATCCAAAAACCAATCATTCTCACGAAGAGGATGAGTCATGCTCCCAAGCACATGCTCCATAGCAAATAGGTGATCTCTAGGCGATCCACCTCTAGGTCCATAACCTGTACCACCATAAGTGCCTACATAGTGGCCATATTGGGTCCTTCCACGACCCCTAGACATGGCATTCTGTTTCTGATAACAATCCCTCTCAAAGTGACCAAACTGCCCACAATAATGACAAGTTCCATCTCTTTGTGAAGAAGGACTAGACCGTCCTCTACCTCTAGGGAAAGATCTCCCCCTGCCTCTATGCATGAAGTCACCACGACCAAAGTTACCTCTTCCACGAGCAAAACCATAATTACTATGACCAAGTGAAGAGCCTCTAGCTCTAGATGAGCTGCCACGACCTCTCTGGTGATAGAAAACACTATCTCCACCTGCATTTTTGCCACTGCTAGATGCATTCAATCCCAACTTGATTTCTTCTATAAGTAGCAATCCAATAAGCTCCTCAAAGTCAGGCATAGAGCCTCCCCTAACGGAAATAGAGGTAACTTGAAAGCTGGTCCCATTTAGTGTCACTGACACTAAATCATCATCATCAGCAAGTGCATTAATGGATGAAAGGTCTTCAGAAATTTGCTTGATTTCTGCCACATAGTCATTGATACTGCAATTGCCTCTCCATGCACCATGTAATCTCTGCTTAAGTTGTATCTTACGAGCCTCTGTACATGTTCCATACATTTTTTCTATGATTTCCCATGCCTCCTTACAAGTACTTGCCTTTTTTATATAAGGAATCAATGTTTCTGAAATACATATGGAGATCCAATGCAAAACCTTCCTGTTCTTCCCAGTCCAATCCTTGTATACTTTCTTTTGCTCTTCAGTTGGATGTTCGGGAACTTATGGACATTCATCATCACCTGTTATGAGGTCCCATAGACCTCTACCCAATCAAAAAATTATCCATCCTGTAAGACCAAACACTATAGTTGTCTTTGGTCAATTTGTCTCTCACGATCTGAGTGATCTGTGCTGTGTCAGACATTATGACTACTACAAATTCAGAAGAAAACAACAATACAACCTGTCCAGAAATGGTATTCAGCAATATGCCCCAATGACCAAATCCTGTGATGGAAGTGTATCACACAATTCTCACACTTTTTCAAGCACAATAGATGTAGCACCTAGCACATCAGATGTTGTCCATTGTACTGAATTGTACCCCTGCAGTAACCACTCAACTTAGAGCAACATGCTAGTAAAATTGAATTACAAAGCAGTTGTTCCACTGCATTCCACTGGAACTCCAGCTTCCAATCTCCTCAAACTTATAAAATAAATCATCACTTCATAACACATAGCACCATATTCAAGAAAACTTATTGCAACTTGTGATGCTGAATCACTTCTTGGTCATTCTTTTCTTCTTTCTCTATACAAAGGGACCCTTTTCTTGTTTGTGTTTCCTCTCCGACCAGATTCTATCAGCAACACTTTGCCCAAACTTCCCTGAGGAATCGACCCTCCTGGGAACCTTGCCACCTCTATCAGTCTGCCTTTTAGACGCTATATGATCGGCCTTCCCAAAGGTCAGGAGGAGGGGCATGTCTTTCTCCAGGCGAACCGACAACGAAAAGTCCCTAATTCTTGACACGGCATCTCTCAATCAATCAGTTGAACGATCACAATGCCTTGCAAACTTCTCATCAAAGAAGAAAATGTTTAACACAGGAGTCTCTGTCTCCTCGCAATTCTAGTCCTACATAGCCTCTCTTTGTCACACTTCTGCTATGCTTCTTTAGGTTATGTTGCCTCAGCATGTATAAACCATTCAGTTGGCTTACACAAATAAGAAAGCATAAGCCATAGGCTTTGATATTCAGGATTGTGGGGGTTTTGATACATTGCAGCAGAAGCTTTGATTTTTGAATTACAGGGTTTCGATACATCGCCGCAGAAGCTCGCTCCACGAATTATAAAAAAAAATTTGATGTTTGTCTCACATTGGCCGTATATCTTCAGAATTGCTCCATGCGTGCATCCATTCAAGGTTTCCTTTGTATAAGTATGATAAGGGGTACGATTGTGAAGCTGGAAGATGATGCAGAGTATTTAGTAAACAGCCCTATGCAAAAGCCACCTCCTCCAGGTGTCCATGGGCCATCCCGCAGACCACAACTCAAACAGGCTGATGGCCAATCCCAAGCAGACCGCAGGTCCCTACGAGCTCAGTATCAAGTTGTTAAGATGAACATTATAGAGGGCAAGGATATTCTTATGCGTTTAGGCTCTGATACCAAATGATAAAACCAAAGTGGAGGGAGTCCGTGAGGCCAATCAGATGGGAAGTCATGAGCTCAATGTCTTCTTCTCCTCCATTATTCTTCTCTATTTCTCACAGTCCACACCCACAAAAAATGGTATCCTCAAAAGATAGATAGCCCAAACTTAAAGACACTTTACATACGGTTATACTTTAGATACATACAACCATAGGATATGACATATTTATCAACAAGACCTTCTTAGGCAACATCCCACCCTATGACAACACCACTCTATGGCAAGACCTCAAGTAGTGGGTTGAGGGGTCACGAGAACAAGCTGCAGATCTGCATGATCATGATGCAGAAACACAAATACTAAGTCTAATGCTACACTCTGTGCCAAAATCCTTGCACGTTAATGCTTTCTGGGAAGGCACCGAGATGCATGCAGTGTTACCAGTCCTAGCCTTAGGCGACACAATGAGAAAGGGGATCGTAGACACGGGAGTCAGGGTTAGTGTGCTGAGCCACGCAGTACTATAGACCTGGGGAAACCCACTTGTTGAGACCACTTGGTTTAATGTCACATTAGCAAACGGCATGAGAGTGAAGCCATTCGGGGTACTTAAAAACTGGCCAGTGAAAATAACAGGTGCCCAGTTCTCTGTCGACTTTATAGTCATGAAGGGGGTGGACTACGATATCTTGTTGGGCCGACCCTAGATATGCAATGCCAGGGTTATCGAAGATTGGGGTAACGGCTTGGGTTGATCTTCTTAGGCAACATGACGGAAGCTGTGAGGGTAGAGATGGACACTTGGAAGACCTCACCAGTCAACTTGGATGCCATCTCCGCGACGCTTAAGGGTGATGCTCAAGTCAAGAAGTCCTATGGGTCCTTGACCAAGTATATCCCATGCCCAGAGGATGAGCAAGATTGGATGCATGTCCTTGCTATAGTCGATGTGCCATTCTTGGATCAAGAGGCATATGAGCAAGCCATCAAGATGATGGGCATGACTGACGGCACGCCCTCTGTACCAGTTTGCATGATAGAAGGAACCCTTCTTGGGAGACCTAAGCTTATCACCTTCCAAGTGCTAAGCAACAAGAGAGAACTTCAGGAGGCTCTGGAATACTTAATATACAAGCTGGCTGACAATTCAACAGCAAACTTCAAACCACTCTAGGATCTCTTAGGTGAATCCAAGTGGCAATGGACCAGGGTGCATGACTTGAACCTTATGTACAACTCGGCCCTAGTCCTTGATCAACAGCAAGAGATATACCAAGACCTAGGAGACGATGAGCAGTCTGACGTAGAGGACTCTGATAATGAGTACGAAGACTACCAATCCTTCAATGATGGAAGTGAGGGTGAGATGGACACGGTAGAATATGACATTGAGGGACATGCAACATAACAAATACGGGCGGACTCCAAGCCACAAAAGAGAAGTGTCTACAGGATAGAGTGAGGAATCATGCGCATGGATTGTGATCCGCTTGGTTAGAACACGTAGGAGCCATAGACCTTGAGCAAGCAAGCCTAGCTCAACCAGGAGCGACACCGGTGCTTAGGGCAGAATCACCATTTGAACTACGACCACCAGGGGAGACCCCCTCTTCTAGCGAAGACGACGAGTTTGACTCTGAGTCGGAGGTAAGCTCGGATAGCGAACCAGAAATACCTAGGCTGCCCAAGACCCGACTCGCCAATGGGGACCTACTCGTCCACCTGAGGTGCAGACGATTGAAGTAGGGAAGGGCAAACCAACCCAGGGACACACGAACAGACAAACAACGAAAACCACGAGACCTCCCTAAACAATTTACAAAATTCAAGAAAGGAGAAAGGGTAGTGATCGTGTTGGATGCCAAATGGCAAGGGAAAATGAGCAAACCAATCAAGGGACCAGCTAGGGTCAAGGAGGTGAACTTAGCCCAAGAAGGGGAGACACCCCGACCAGCCTTCATTGCTGATGACTGGACTGAGGAAGAAGAAACGAGTCTTGTCGCTCTCTTGTGAGACTACGTAGACGTATTCACATGGTCCCTAGAAGAGCTCAAAGGGGTAGACCCGAGTGTAGTGACTCATAATATACCATGGTCCCTGGAAGAGCTTAAAGGGGTAGACCCGAGTGTAGTGACTGATAATATACCATGGTCCCTAGAAGAGCTTAAAGGGGTAGACCCGAATGTAGTGACTGATAATATACCTTGACACCAAACACAGCGACGATGAAGCAGCGACCGTACCCAATGAATCCAAAGCATGCTCATGTTGTCAAGGAAGGATTGATAAGCTGATGAGAGTAGGATTCATTTACGAAATTGAGCACACGGACTGGGTATCACCCATAGTCATTGTGATGAAGAAAAACAGAAAAATTAGAGTGTGCATCAATTACAAGAAGGTGAACGCTGCTATTAAAAGGGACAATTATCCATTGCCATACACCAAGCACATGCTTGAAAGAGTAGTGGGCAAGGAGGCCTACAGTTTTCTAGATGGCTTCTCAGGATACAATCAAGTGCAAGTATCCTGCCGACAGGCATAAGACTGCCTTCACCACCAAGTGGGGCGTCTTTGCTTACATAGTCATGCCTTTTGGGTTGACTAATGTCCTTGCCACCTTCCAACGTCTCATGTGCACCATATTTAAAGACATTCTTCGCAAGGAGTTGGAAGTCTTTGTCGATGACCTCTGTGTTCACTTGACCTAGATGGAACACTTAACAAACTCCAAGCAGTCTTTGAGCGGTGTTTCCTATGTCATCTCTCCTTGAACCCCTTGAAATGCTAGTTTTGGGTGAAGCATGGATGCATCCTCGGCCACGTGGTGTCAAAGAACAGCATTGCCACTGACTTCTCGAAAGTCAGGGTTATCGTCAACCTTCCACCCCCAACCAACTACAAGGGAGTTCAATGCTTCTTAGGCCATATGGGATACTATCGGCGGTTTGTGCTGAATTACGCATTGATAGCCAAACCTTCATACAAGGTGCTGATTGTCTTTGAATGGACTGAAGCATGCCAATGAGAATATGAAGAGTTGAAGAAGGCTCTAACCACAGCACCAATTCTACGAGCCCCGGATTGGACCATAACCTTCCACGTGCATATCGATGCTTCTAAATTTGTTGTGGGGGCAGTGTTGTGCCAACCTGGCAAGCACAACCTATACTATCCAGTGAGCTTTGCTAGCAGACAACCCACAAAGACAGAAATGAACTACTCGACGACAGAAAGAGAGGGATTGGCCATGTTGTTTGCTGCAAAGAAGTTTCGGCATTATCTATTGGCTACACCCTTTACCTTCTTTGTGGACCATCAAGCCTTGCTATACCTAGTGAATAAACCTTGTGCTACAGGATGTATAGCTTGATGTCTCCTTTTACTTTTGGAATTTGACTTCTCCGTGGTTGTACGGAAGGGAAAACAACACTACATGGCTGATCATATGTCACGCATCCCCACAGGAGAAGCCGCTGGTGGCCACAAACTACCTAACGAAGTGGGAAGAGCAACACGAAAGAATGATGCTTGAATGACTGCCAAGTTCTTGTGGGAGTAGGTGATCTCACGATTTGGATGCCCCATCAAACTAGTCAGTGACCAGGGGACACACTTCATCAATGAAGTAATAGCACACTTCCTATCCACCTTCCTAATTATCCATCGAAAATCCTCTCCATACTACCCTCAAGCAAATGGCCAGGTAGAATCCACAAATAAGATTCTTATCAACGTCCTAACCAAGGTAGTCTCAGCCTCATGCAGCAACTGGGATAACAAGCTGATGGCAGCCTTGTGGGCTTACCGCATAGCTTACAAAACGGCTGTGGGACAGACCCCCTTTAGGTTGACCTACGGAACCGAAGCAATTTTCCCCGTAGAATTCTTCGTGCCTAGCCTGCGAATTTACTTCAGGAGCGATGGGAAGGAAAGGAGTTATGGATGCAATGCCTAGTTGAGCTCGAACGCCTCTCGGAGACTCGCCTTCTAGCCACTCATGCACTCATATGTGAGAAGGCACGATGCAAGAGCTGGTTTGATAAGCATATCAAGCAACGTGACTTCAAACAAGGTGACTTAGTGCTCCTATACTCAGTTAAGGGGCATAATCAAAAAATGAAGTTTAGGGGTCTTGGACCTTTCAGAGTTCGTATGATCAGCCGAACGGGCAACGTCGAGCTTGAGACTCTAGACGGTGAGGAAATAGGATTCTTCAATGGCAGTCATGTCAAGAAATACTATCCTCCCACGCATCCTTTGCATGAGCCACCAATGTTGGAATCGCTTGTCAAGGTACGAGTAGCCACCATCACTGAAATCGATGATGAGGATGAGGAAACCATGGAGCCTGCATACCTGCACATCAGGTCACTGCCAAGCGAACATACGTCTTCAATGCCTTAATTGACGAGGGAGCGAACTTCAATGTCTTGACTCACGATCCTTGGACCTAACTTGGCAAACCACCACTACAACCCACTAGAGCCAAATTAAGCCCATATGGGGGCTACTCATATACGCACTTCTCGGCAAGTGCAAAGCCACCGTTTCTATCGAGTCTGAGACTGTGCTAATGATCTTCTACATGCTGCCAGATGCCAAGGACGCAGGCATGGAGACGCTGCCAGGGCGACCCTTCAAGAAGCAAACGGCTGGAGGGTGATTGCAAATGCTAGAAGAATGGTTAACTTTGTTTATCTTAATGATGATAAACATGTAAAGGTAATATGAAAGATGCTAAACTTTAAGATAGATATTAATTGCAAATAGTCCATTGATGATAAAAATATAGTCTATTGTAAGAACAATAATGAACTAAAACTCTTTTTTCTATAAATGTGTGACAGTTTTCGAAGGATTGCTATACATCTGAGCATGTTTGGTACATCAGAGCAAAGCTCTTGAAGTATATGATGGTCAATTGTATACAACCAACAACAGAGATTGGTGGGGATTTGCACCATGAAGGAGATGCGGTGCCTATAACCACGGAAGGCAAATCCACAACTTCAACACCTTCTATACCCAAGACATCAAAGAAAGGCAAAAGGACTCCTAGAAAGGATAGTTCTCCAAAAAAGAAATAGCTTTGCCATATCGCCTTGTAGGCCTTCATATATAGAAATTTGCCCTTCAGCCCTTGTATATCTCATAGAGATGGCAGATAGACATCTGCTACAAAATTTGTACATGTATTTTATATTGATAGTAAAGATATATTTTCTTGAATATCATTGCAGTGTATTTTATTTTCTCTCCTTTTCGATATCTGCAAAAAATAAATTACAAATGTTTGTTAGTTAGAAAGTGAGATCTTGATATACATCTAAGTAGATATAATATGATGTGAAAATTTACTCGTTTCTTGTCAAGTTGGAATACAAAGGAGCATGGTAGTTCAATGTCTTCATTTTGTAAATCCATCCTCACTTGATGTAGCATACATGATTTTCTGATCTTTAAGATTGCAATAATATCCTCGTTGAACCAAATATCAAGATCCACAATAGGATCCTTGCTGAAATCATTAAGATTCTGGTCTAAAGCAACTAGACTACTACCAACAAAATGTCATCGACTATAGTAAAAGCTAAGGATAAAATTTTGAGTAGCAATCATATATTTACAAGCTATAGAGTTTTGATCTATCTTACATATAATTTTTCCTTCTGTCCTTGTATCCCATCCTTCATCAACAAATTGTATGATATGATCATATGTAGTCTCTTCACTGAAAGCATGGTTTTTGTTATTCTTATCTCCATATTAGAGAAGAAATCAATAAATATATTAATAGGCATAAATAAAGTAACTTTGCTTAGCCTACTTGAGATATTAGATTTTAGTGCTTTCTGGATCTCAGAAAATATCTTACATCTATAGCCCTCACTAGTAGCTGGCAAAGGCCACTCAAAGCTTGAAAAATCTGGCAAAGGAAGGAGTTTTATTGATCCCCATTGGCAACGCCGTATAGGAATAACATAAGAATGGTCATAAAAGAATATTCCATTCTCTGCAAGCTCTGTCTTCTTTCTATCTCTATACATTTCTTCTCCAATTGAACCATGTATAACATCAATAACATCAATAATAGATTCCACTGGTTGCCATTCCTCAAGATTAGAGGGATAGACATCTACAAGACAAACAAATATTATAATGGAAAAACCTAAACCATGTTTAAGAAAGGAAAAACTTTAAGAATCAAATTCTTACAATTTGGTCTATGCATTGGAAGCTTTGAAGATCCAGGTTTCAAACACAGCTCTCTATGCATGAACACATGTTGCACTAGTACCTCTTTGATACTATTCTTATTTTCTCCAAGCTTAAAATCTCGGATTTTGCCCTTCCAAGCAGAGATAAACGAGATCTCATGTCTTTGCCTTTTTCCACGTTTTGCTTGTTGCATGGTGATCCAACTACCTTTGCTAATGATAGTAGGAATCCATCTTCCATCAGTTTGGAATGAGTTAAACACTGATATGGATGTGATTTGGGAGCTTGGACGCCTTGTTCAAGGTCGAATTTCTGTATCCATGGTAGAAGAGAGAGATACATGCACAGAGAGAGAGAGAGAGAGAGAGAGGACTAGGCTATCATAACGGAAGGAAAAACAATAGAGGAATAAAAGAAAGGAGGGGAAAAACTGATTGCCATGCTTTTCACCAATTTGAATTTCGATTACATCAGTCATTATCATTAATCTAGAAACATCATTAAATAAAAGTAGCCGAGACTCTATGCCATTAATGCAAAAGATGTCATGATCACGAATATAAGAGACTAAAAATACATAATAAAAATACAAATTCGTAATATTATCATATTTATATATTTTTGTAAAATGATTTTTAAAATTTTTTTAAATAGAAGTTCCGTTACGGAGGCTTTGCTCTTATTGGTCTAGAGCACTCACTCTCCACATCCTAAAAGGCATTTTCGAGACCTCAAAACTCCCCTAATGCTTGTCCAAACCTTTGCTGAAAACTTGAGATCCAATTACCTTTGAGATAGCTCTCAAAGCCATCATTGGTAGACTTGGAGAGCTTGACAATCTACTATGATATATTACAATTGTTTGGTTGTTTAAGTTTCCAATATAATGGCCAAGGCTTTGATTTTTTCCAAGCTTCATTGGCCTAGAGCCCTTGGCCCTTCCAAGAAAGTTGTCCAGATCTTCAATCTCAATCTATAGAACAAACCACAACAGTACAAGATATAAGATATTTATCTATAATGCACAATAAAGTCTAACATAAACTCAATGGGTAACTTCGAATTATATTTCATACCTTAGGGTGTTCGTCTTCTTCAAGAAGACTATCATCATAAAGATTTATTGAACTCTTGGGCTTCTCATCTAATGGAGACTTCAATCTCTTTTCATACCCTACATCATCAATATGAAGTTTCTTTTGGACCTGCAAGAACTCTTCTTCTGTAGGTAGCCCTCCCTTTTCGTATTCCATGATCTGATTAATACATGTATGTAAGGCTATAGAGCTATCTTGGAAATTCTCTCCCTCAACATCAAGACTTGCTAGTGGTTCTTGTTCGTAACCTATAAAATTCATGTCATTGTTGCCCCAACCTGCAAGGATTGCTAAGCAATAATCTTCTCTAAGATCAAAAAGATGTTGAATATCATTTAGCAACACATATCTCTTCTTGTTGATAAGATAAGTGGGAAATGTTAGAACACAGGCAAGAGGACCTTCTTCATCAACCTGTGCACTTGGCTCGATCTCATTTTCTTCCACCATTGTGATATTGTCACTCTTGAATAAACCTACATCAAAACCTTGGACAAGTTGATTCTCAACATCTTCTTGGAACATCTCCTCCTTCTATTCGACCTCCTTATCCATACTTGCAATATCCTCTAGCTTTCTCTATTGGTCTATATCTGGAGAAGAATTTTCCATGTACTGAAGATACACAATAAATCCAACGTCCTTGTGGATCAGAAGGCATTGGTGTTGGTACATGTGGAAAGGGCAACATGTTTCTTTCTTTCTGAATTCCTCATCAATGAGGTTGAACCTGCCTAGCAAAGTTGACCTGGATGTATTGGTGGTTCCCATGACATCACTATAATGAACAAATCCATTGACTTCCAAACCTTGCACATGTCTATCATAAAAACATCTGTACTCCTTAAGTTTATCTTCAAGATCCTCCAATAACTCCTTCAAATCAAAAGGAACATTGAAAATTTCCCTGATATAGCCAAACTTGGAAGAATTTCTAGTGGTGTGTAAGAAATCAAAGAGCCTATCATCAGATGTCTCAATTATCTCCTCCTCATCCATTCCTTCTAGAGATAGCTTCCTCTTTGTCATCTTGACCAGGAAAATAGTTATCCCTGAAAAAAAAGCAGAATAAAACCAATATCCAATAAAACAAGATGGAACCATGGAAAAAGGCTCCAAAATTGATTTTCCAAGACAAAAAAATCAAAAAATGAGAAATTTTTTTAGTTGACCGGTGATACGCGAAAATTCAAGTGTCCAAGGCAAATGCCTATGAAGAAATCACGTTTCACCGGACACTACCTTGAAGACAAAAATTATTCCAATATCTCGCCGATGAAATGCGATACTTAGCAAAATATCACTAACAGGGACATTGTTTTGCATTTCACTGGTCAAAATATGCAAATCAAGAAGAGAAACATGAACTATAAATTAATTCTATGGAAACACAGAAATTGATGATAAAATCATTTTAGGAAAAGCTATGCTGCTTTTAAAAGATACAAAGCACATAACATCTGTAATTATTCAAGTGTTATTAAAAATTCTTTCTATATTAATCAAATTTATTTTGTTAAAATACTTGTAATAAAAAAAATTGTTACCTATCAAAGATTGTTGAACTGCTCTCCACACAGGAAGCAAGGACCTTGAAGGGAAGTCGAGACGAAATTTTGGCAGAAAAGAAGACAATGTCGGAGAAATGGCTTTGAAATGCTTTTATATTGACCGTTAAGCATGTGGTGATAGTTCCAACGAAAAAGTTTGTGTAATAATGGAAAAATACGTGTACACGTGTCTCACTTAACTCACCGTATCAAACTCCTCAGAAGACGTGTGCATTCTCTTTTTCCAAAAATACGTCACACGTGTGTTAGATAACCCTTTTCCAAGTAAAAAAGAAATTCCGGTAAGCGAGAGTACGTCACACGTGTGTTATTAACACTTTGCCAAGAACGTTGAGTCCATACAAATTCACCGCCTTTGCCTTTCATCGCATTTCATCGCTACTCCACCTTTACCTTTGGTGTTCCTTCCAATCTCCAAGCATTTCATTGCTTCCCCAACAAAGGAAACCTTCGAGCATATTGTCGTCTTTAGGCTGAGATTGTGAAGAACAAGCTAAAAAGAAGGTATGGTTTCTGCATCTTGCTTTTCAATAACAAGCTCCATTCAATGCATTCTTTTAATACTTTTCCTTAATCATTTATGTTATTATGAGCTTATGACCACTACACAAGAATTTTTTCGACAGTGGGAGCATTCCTTAATGTTGTGGAGATTTAAGGAAATCTTCAAACTTCTTCCCTAATTCTATGGATATTTTATGTAATCTTAAAAGCTTTCCTTAGATCAAAGCTCTTTTTTCTTGGTTTTGTCGATTTTTATGCTATTCATGAGTTGTCCGGTGAAACGTGAAAATAAGGTGCTTCAAGCAGGTCTCCTGGCTTAAATTCGCGTTTCACTGGACACAATGGACAACAAGTTCAGTGAAACGCGAAAAGAAGTAGCTGCAAGGAGGCGCCTTGCTTGACACTCGCGTTTCACTAGACACCTCGAGAAAAATTCAGCTGAAACGCGAAAATGCCATGCAGCATGGATACCTCTTGTCTGGACTCGCGTTTCGCTGGACATGCTGGAGAAGAAGTAACATGTCTTTTTTTGGTAGATGGCTAGGACTAAGGCAACAACAAGAAAAGAGAAGATTGATCCTAGGGATTTAGCATCAAAGATTCATCAGTCTTCAAAGCCTCAGAAGGTCTCTAGAAAGTCAAAGCCAAGGAGAAAGTTTTCTCAGAATGTCAGGTGCCTAAGGGAGATTAGGAAGGCAATAAATGCTCTTGACAATGCAATTCCAAAGTTGTCTTTTCAGAGGCTTGTCAGGGAAATTTGTGACAGAAATAGTTTGGATAGTTTCAGATGGACAAGAACAGCTCTGAATTGTATACAAGAAGCCACAGAGGATTTTTTAGTTGAGTTTTTTCAAGATGCCTACATTTGTGCTGCTCATGCTCATAGGCTCACACTCATGGAAAAGGACATGGTAATTCTTAGGAGGCTAAGATATAGATTTTCAAAGGTCCTTGAGCCAATTCCCCTCACTGATATGAAGACATTTAATATCCTTAATGTGCCCCCAGCTAGGAGAAAGAAAGATGATTCTGGTCTCAGGGTTGAGGATGTTGAGATATCGAGCTCCACTCGTGATATGCCAGGGTGACCGTTGTGCATTTATGTCACCGACTTGTCAGTTGTTGCAGATGCGGTTGGTACACCGCCCATGAATAATAGCTACATGATAGCTATCCTTATCTACTCTAGTTTGTGGCTCAGTTAGTATGCCACCTTAGTTAGTTGAGTTTGGTTTGAGACCCATATATAGGGTTCTTCTATTTCCTTGTACTAGAGCTCTTTTGGCTTACACAACTAAGAAGAGGAAAAACTGTTTTCAGCCTCCACCTGTGTGTGTATTCCCCCATTGTGCAAGCAAGAAAGCTACAAGTGAGACTCCTTCCTTCTCTCCCACAATCTTGACAGAGGATGTCACCCATGAGAAGGATACAAGGCAACATGAAAAAGAGGAGAAAGCTAAAGAGGAACAAGCAGATAAATGGAGAGAGTATAGGAGGCAAAGGGTTGAAGAAAGGGAAATAGAGCAACTAGAGTCCTTTAAAAATGAGCTAGCCACCCTTCTTGAAGCAGCTAATCCAAAAGGATTCAGTGTATTTTGTTTCTTACCTGGTGACTTAGGCAAAATAACTGAGGTTATCTCCTTTGATACTGTATGTGTTCAGATTCTTAAGGATAAAAGAAGAGAAGTAAATGACAGTATTATTCTTGTTGGCCTAAGGTATGTCCATCCATAATTACTTATAATTTTTGATATTTTTTAAACAATAAGATTTTTCTTGTTTATACTCACTATTTCTATGCCTTTTCTAGGTGTATAATGCATGAGTTTCCTTTGGATATACAACAAAAAATTGAGGTTTTTGATCCATCTATCTCATTCTTTATGTGAGGAATGAGCTTGATACAAGTTTTATTGAGCACTGGCTCAATTTGATTGACTTCAATACTTTGGAGCTCCTTATAATTCCATATAATAAAAAGTAAGTGATTCAATATTCTATTAGAGTTTTTGAGATTTTATCCTACTAATTTGTTGAGATATGATTGCTTTTAGTTCTCATTGGAGCTTGATTGCAATAGACCTTGTGGATAAGCAATGCTTTTTAATCAACTCTATGAAAGGAAGCCATGGAAATGCTAAATTGTAAGTTATATTATCCAAGGGCTCCTTGATATTTCAATTCTTTTTTTTGTAAGTACTCTAAATTTCAACATATTTTATATACAGAGGTGCCAAAAGATTAATTGAAGAGCTAGAGAAAAGACCCCCTATGCCGTCTGATTTGCTTGCAACAATGCAATATAGACAAGTTGCGGTAAGTTATTCATTAAAATAATTGAAACATGAGTTTATTCTATAAACTACCATTCGTCCTCTTTATAGTTTTACTTTGTGTTGGTGGTTGCAGTGTCCCCATCAGGATGATAGCCATTCTTGTGGCTGGAGGGTGATTGCAAATGCTAGAAGAATGGTTAACTTTGCTTATCTTAATGATGATAAACATGTAAAGGTAATATGAAAGATGCTAAACTTTAAGATAGATATTAATTGCAAATAGTCCATTGATGATAAAAATATAGTCTATTGTAAGAACAATAATGAACTAAAACTCTTTTTTCTATAAATGTGTGACAGTTTTCGAAGGATTGCTATACATCTGAGCATGTTTGGTACATCAGAGCAAAGCTCTTGAAGTATATAATGGTCAATTGTATACAACCAACAACAGAGATTGGTGGGGATTTGCACCATGAAGGAGATGCGGTGCCTATAACCACGGAAGGCAAATCCACAACTTCAACACCTTCTATACCCAAGACATCAAAGAAAGACAAAAGGACTCCTAGAAAGGATAGTTCTCCAAAAAAGAAATAGCTTTGCCATATCGCCTTGTAAGCCTTCATATATAGAAATTTGCCCTTCAGCCCTTATATATCTCATAGAGATGGCAGATAGACATCTGCTACAAAATTTGTACATATATTTTATATTGATAGTAAAGATATCTTTTCTTGAATGTCCTTGCAGTGCATATTATTTTCTCTCCTTTTCGATATCTGCAAAAAATAAATTACAAATGTTTGTTAGTTAGAAAGTGAGATCTTGATATACATCTAAATAGATATAATATGATGTGAAAACTTACTCGTTTCTTGTCAAGTTGGAATACAAAGGAGCATGGTAGTTCAATGTCTTGATTTTGTAAATCCATCCTCACTTGATGTAGCATACATGATTTTCTGATCTTTAAGATTGCAATAATATCCTCATTGAACCAAATATCAAGATCCACTATAGGATCCTTGCTGAAATCATTAAGATTCTGGTCTAAAGCAACTAGACTACTACCAACAAAATGCCATCGACTATAGTAAAAGTTAAAGATAAAATTTTGAGTAGCAATCATATATTTACAAGCTATAGAGTCTTGATCTATCTTACATATAATTTTTCCTTCTGTCCTTGTATCCCATCCTTCATCAACAAATTATATGATATGATCATATGTTAGTCTCTTCACTGAAAGCATGGTTTTTGTTATTCTTATCTCCATATTAGAGAAGAAATCAATAAATATATTAATAGGCATAAATAAAGTAACTTTGCTTAGCCTACTTGAAATATTAGATTTTAGTGCTTTCTGGATCTCAGAAAATATCTTACATCTATAGCCCTTACTAGTAGCTGGACTTGGCAAAGGCCACTCAAAGCTTGAAAAATCTGGCAAAGGAAGGAGTTTTATTGATCCCCATTGGCAACGCCGCATAGGAATAACATAAGAATGGTCATAAAAGAATATTCCATTCTCTACAAGCTCTGTCTTCTTTCTGCCTCTATACATTTCTTCTCCAATTGAACCATGTATAACATCAATAACATCAATAATAGATTCCATTGGTTGCCATTCCTCAAGATTAGAGGGATAGACATCTACAAGACAAACTAATATTATAATGGAAAAACCTAAACCATGTTTAAGAAAGGAAAAACTTTAAGAATCAAATTCTTACAATTTGGTCTATGCATTGGAAGCTTTGAAGATCCAGGTTTCAAACACGGCTCTCTATGCATGAACACATGTTGCACTAGTACCTCTTTGATGCTATTCTTATTTGCTCCAAGCTTAAAATCTCGGATTCTACCCTTCCAAGCAGAAATAAATGAGCTCTCATGTCTTTGCCTTTTTCCACGTTTTGCTTGTTGCATGGTGATCCAACTACCTTTGCTAATGATAGTATGAATCCATCTTCCATCAGTTTGGAATGAGTTAAACACTGATATGGATGTGATTTGGGAGCTTGGACGCCTTGTTGAAGGTCGAATTTCTGTATCCATGGTAGAAGAGAGAGATACATGCAGAGAGAGAGAGAGAGAGAGAGAGAGAGAGAGAGAGAGAGAGAGAGAGAGAGAGAGAGAGAGAGAGAGAGAGAGAGAGAGAGAGAGAGAGAGAGAGGACTAGGCTACCATAACAGAGGGAAAAACAATAGAGGAATAAAAGAAAGGAGGGAAAAAACTGAGCGCCATGCTTTTCACCAATTTGAATTTCGATTACATCAGTCATTATCATTAATCTAGAAACATCATTAAATAAAAGTAGCCGAGACTCTATGCCATTAATGCAAAAGATGTCATAATCACGAATAGAGACTAAAAATACATAATAAAAATACAAATTCGTAATATTATCATATTTATATATTTTTGTAAAATGATTTTTTAATTTTTTTAAATAGAATTTCCGTTACGGAGGCTTTGCTCTTATTGGTCTAGAGCACTCTCTCTCCACATCCTAAAAGGCATTTTCGAGACCTCAAAACTCCCCTAATGGAATCGTAGACATGGGAGCTAGGGTTAGTGTGCTTAGCCACGCAGTGCTTCAGACTTGGGAAAACCCGCCTGTCGAAACTGCTAGGTTTAATGTCACACTAGCAAACGGTATGAGAGTAAAGCCATTCGAGGTACTTAAGAATTGGCTAGTGAAGATTGTAGGCGTCCAGTTCTCTGTTGACTTTATAGTCATGAAGGGAGTGGACTACGATATCCTATTGGGCCGACCCTGGATGCGCAATGCTAGAGTAATCGAAGATTGGGGTAACGGCTTGATCTTCCTTGGCAATAGAACGGATGCCGTAAGGATAGAGATGGATACTTGGAAGACCTCACCAGTCGACCTAGATGCCATCTCTGCTATGCTCAAGGGTAGCACTCACATCAAGGAGTCCTATGGGCCCTTGACCAAGTATATCCCATGCCCAGAGGATGGCGGGATTGGATGCACGTTCTTGCTACAATCGACCTGCCATTCTCAGATCATGAGGCATATGAGAAAACCATCAAAACGATCGGCAAGCCTAGCGACACACTCTCTGTACCAGTCTGCATGATGGCAGGAACCTTTCGGGGAAAGCCTACGCCTGTCAACTTCCAAGTCCCAACTAACAAAAGGGAACTCCAGGAGATGTTGGAATACTTGACAGACAAGCTAGCTGGCAATTCAGCTGCAAACTTCAAAACACTCCAGGATCTCTTAGGTGAATCGAAGTGGCAATGGACCAGAGTGCATGACTTAAACCTCATGTATAACTGGACCCTACTCCTTGACCAATGACAAGAGGTGTACCAAGCCCTAGGAGATGACGAGCAGTTTGATGAAGGGGATTCTAACGACGAATACGAAGACTGCCAATCCTTCAGTGATGGAACTGAGGGTGAAGTAGCTACCGTAGAATACGACACTGAAGGACAAGAAATAGAGCAAATACGAGCAGACTCCAAGCCGCAGAAAAGAAATATCTTTAGGATAGAGCGAGGGGTCATGCGCATGGAATGTGACCACGCCTAGTTGGAACACGTAGGAGCCATAGATCTTGAACAATCAGGCTTAGCCCTGCCAGGGATGACACCAGTCATTAGGACAGAATCACCATCTGAACTACGTCCACCAAGGGAGACTACCTCTTCTAGCGAAGACGGGGAGTTTGACTCTGAGTCGGAGGTTAGTTCGGACAGTGATCTAGAAATCCCCAGGCCGCCCACGACTAGATGCACGAAGGGGGACCTACCCGTCCACCTGAGGCACAGATGATTAAGGCAAGAAAATGTAAAACAACCCAGGGATACGCGAATGGAAGAACAACAAAAATCGCAGGACCTCCCTAAGCGCTTCACAAAATTCAAAAAAGGGGATAGGGTAGTAGTCCTATTAGGTGCCAAACATCAAGGACACACCAACAAACCAATCGAGGGACCAACCAAGGTCAAGGAGGTGAATCTGGCCTAGGAAGGGGAAACACCTCGACCAATCTTCATTGCCGACGACTTGACTGAGGAAGAAGAAACTAGTCTTGTCGCTCTCTTGCGAGAGTGCATAGATGTATTCGCTTGGTCCTTGGAAGAGCTTAAGGGGGTAGATCCGAGTGTCGTGACTCACAACATACCCATGACACCAGATGCAACGCCGGTCAAGCAGTGAGACCGTACCTTATGAATCCAAAACATGCTCATGCTGTCAAAGAGGAAATTGACAAGCTGATGAGAGCCGGATTCATTTACAAAATTGAGCACACAGACTGGGTATCACCCATAGTCATCGTAATGAAAAAGAATGGAAAAATCCGAGTGTGTGTCAATTACAAGAAGGTGAACGCTGCTACGAAGAGGGACAACTATCCATTGTCGTACACCGAGCACATGCTTGAGAGGGTGGCAGGCAAGGAAGCTTACAGTTTTGTGGACGGCTTCTCAAGGTACAACCAGGTGCAAGTGCATCCTGCGGACAGACACAAGACTGCCTTTGCCACTGACTGGGGCATCTTTGCTTACATAGTCATGCCCTTCGGGTTGACTAACGCCCCTGCCACTTTCCAACACCTCATGTGCACCATCTTTGAGGACATGCTTCGTAAGGAGTCAGAAGTCTTTGTCGACGACTTGTGTGTCCATTCGACCTGGATCGAACACTTAGACAAACTCTGCGTAATCTTTGAACGGTGTCGCTTATATCGTCTCTCCTTGAACCCCTTAAAGTGCCAGTTTTGGGTAAAGCACGGATGCATCTTAGGGCACGTGGTGTCGAAGAACAGCATTTCCACTGACTTCTCAAAAGTCAGGGTTATTATTGACCTTCCACCCCCAATTAATTACAAGGGAGTTCAATGCTTCTTAGGCCATACGGGGTACTATCGGCAGTTTGTACTGAACTATGCGTTGATCGCCAGACCATTGTACAAGCTACTAATTGTCTTCGAGTGGACCGAGGCATGCCAACGAGCGTACGGAGAGTTGAAAAAGTTTCTAACCACAGCACCAATTCTACGAGCCCCAGATTGGACCATTACCTTCCACGTGCACATCGATGCTTCTAAGTTTGCCGTGGGGGTAGTGTCGTGCCAACTTGGTGAGCACAACTTAGATTATCCAGTGAGCTTTGCTAGCAGACAACTCACTGAGACGGAAATAAACTACTCAACAATAGAAAGAGAGGGATTAGCCATGGTGTTCGCTGTGAAGAAATTCCGGCATTATCTATTGGCCACACCCTTCATCTTTTTCGTGGACCATCAAGCCCTGTTCTATCTAGTAAACAAACATTGTGCTACAGGACACATAGCTAGATGGCTCCTTCTGCTCTTGGAATTCGATTTCTCTATGGTTGTGCGAAAAGGAAAACAACACTACATGGCTGACCATATATCACGCATTCCCACAGGAGAAGCCGCTGGACAAGGCGTCGTTGATGAATTACTCGACGCCCATCTATTCCACCTGTCCAGCGAGAGAGATTTATTTAAGGTTGATCTAACGCCATATTGGGCGGATGACATAGTCCAAGTGCTTGAGCACGGACTACCTGAGCAACCAATAGAAAAAGCCCGACTTAGGCGCTTAATCCTTAAGATCCAGCCCTATCAGCTGATTGCAGGCCAACTCTATAGGCTGGGGCAAGATGGATTGCTGCGTAGATGCATATGTGAGCATGAGATGCACAATGTGCTCTCAGAGGCACACAATGGCATTGGGGGAGGACACTTTAGCGGAGACACGATAGCATGGAAGGTGCTGCAGTCTCAACTATGGTGGCCCAAGCTTTTCCGCGATGCCACGCGATTCGTCAAGCATTGTGACGAGTGCCAACGGACAAAAGTCCCAATTTGCAAGGATCAGATGGAGTTGACCCCAATTATTGCTCGACAATCCTTCGAAAAAAGGGGAATCAACTTCATAGGACCCATCAGTCCTGCGGCCAGTACTCACAAGCCAAGTACATCATTGTGGCCACGGATTATCTCACAAAATGGGCAGAGGCAAGAGCCACACGTAAAAACGATGCTAGGACGACTACCAAGTTCTTATGAGAGCAAGTGATCTCGCGATTCGGCTGCCCCATCAAACTGGTTGGTGACCAAGGCACGCACTTCATCAACGAAGTGATAGCGCATCTCCTGTCCACCTTTTTCATTATCCATCGCAAATCATCGCCATACTACCCTCAGGCGAATGGCCAGGAATAATCCACGAATAAGATTCTCGTCAATGTCCTGACCAAAGTAGTCTCAGCCTCACGTAGCGATTGGGACAACAAGCTTATGGCAGCTTTGTGGGCTTACCGTACAGCTTATAAAACGGCTGTCGTCAAACCCCATTCAGGCTGACCTATGGAACAGAAGCAATCCTACCCTTAGAATTCCTTGTTCCTAGCCTGAGAATAGTCCTTTAAGAATTATGGGAAGGAAAGGAGGCATGGACGCAATGCCTGGTCGAGCTTGAACGCCTATCAGAGACCCATCTTCTAGCCACCCATGCACTTATATGTGAGAAGGCCCGTCACAAGAGTTGGTTTGACAAGCATGTCAAGCACCGTGACTTTGAACAGGGCGACTTAGTGCTCCTCTACTCCGTTAAGGAACATAAATAGAAAATGGAATTTCTAGGCCTTGGACCCTTCAAAGTTCGTGCGATCAGCTGCACAGGCAATGTCGAACTCGAAACCTTAGACGGTAAGGGAATAGGCTTCTTCAATGGCAGTCGTGTCAAGAAGTACTACCCTCCCGCCCATCCTTTGCACGAGCCCCCGATGTTAGAACCGCCTGTCAAAGTACGAGTGGCCACAATCACTGAGATTGATGACGAGGATGAGGAAGCCATAGAGCCCGCATACCTCCATATAACGGTCACTGCAAAACAGAACTGCGCTTTCAACGCTTTGATCGATGAGGGAGCAAACTTCAATGTCCTAACTCACGATCATTGGACCAAACTTGGCAGACCACGACTTCAGCCCACGAATGATAAATTAAGCCCATATGGGGCCCATTCCTTACGCACTCCTCGGCAAGTGCAAAGTAGCCGTTTCTATCGAGTCTGAGACTGTTGCAATGATTTTTTACGTGTTGCCAAATGCTAAAGACGTAGGCACGGAGTCGCTGCCAGGGCGCACTTTCAAAAAGTAGACTCACTGCAATGTTGATTATGAGTCGCAGCGCATCCACCTCGCAATAGGCAATGTTCGCATTGTCACAGCTTTCAGCTAGGGCTGCACGACTTCATCACCGTCCACAAAGCCACCGATAGAATTCTCCATAACCAAATCTAAGGAGGGGGGTAGTGTGCGGCTGACACCTCCCAGAGTTCAGGAATCACAGTCCACAGTAGCAAAACATAAGGTTCAACAGCTTAGATTTCAATGGAAGCCTAAGCAGCCGCCGCAACCGCCGCCTAGGAGTCGATGCTCCTATCCTCATAAGACCAAAAACTCTAAACCTAGGAGGCCAAGATGCAGTCACAGAAAGCGCCACATGATCAAGCAAAGATGGGTCCCTAAAGCCCTCTTACGTGTGGAAGGCTACTACGAGGGAAATACCTGACTGTGGATTCCTAAGGCCCACACGGCCAAAGGAACCATTCATACACCGCCCTCAAGCTTAATCAAACCGCGTTCCATAAACCCTCAAAACCACAAGCCACAGTGCTCTCTTGAACCACAACCATCCGCCTCATCCACGCCTAGGCCCAAGAGAGTCCCACAAGCCTACCGGCCCAAACCGCAGGCTCCGTCATAAGAGTCATCACCCGCTGAAGTCAATCCGCCTCCCCAAATCCAACCTGAATGCAGTAGCCCGTCCATTGTGGCTGCTCCTAATCCACTCAACATCCAAGCGGCCCAACCACAAACTCACAAAACCTCCCAACCGCCCATCTTCGTTGTCAAAAGCTCTTGTTCTGTCAAACCTCAACCACCTGTCAGCCTTACGCCCTCCTATGAACGAAAATCCTTTTTAGCGCTAGCCGCTGATCTCGCTGAGGACATCGGGGATGACGTGGTGGATTGTATTAAAAGACCAGATGACACATTCGTGTCACTCGCACTAAGCTACGACCGCTTGGACTTAGGTCTATTAGAAGAACCCTTTGCAACTGAAGTGCAAAATATGCCTTGCTCTTGGGAAACCTTTGAATTCGCGTTCGCAAAAGCTTCTCGCTCCGCTGCTGAGTTGCTTAACAGCGAAATCTCCAAGGAGCAAGCCATCAACCAGCGCCTTATCATGTCATACGATCCACGAACCACTTCTATTATCACTGACCAAGAAATCACAAAATTATCACAACTCGCTAATACTAGATCATCTTTCTTGAGGCAGTGGTACGCTCTGAGGTTGCAATGAGAAGTTGAAGGATGTCGCATAATGACCAACGTAAGCAATGGTGCACCATCAAAACATCAGAGTATGATCCCAACTACATCTGCCCACCTCGTATAGAGTGTTAACCACTCTTCGGGGCCAACCCATGGATGAACACATCAAAGGACACCCCTACCTCGATCGCTTGTTGACTAAGGAAGAGTTACACATTGCTAGACGTGTCGACTCTGGTGACTTCCTCACAGATGTTCTCACATACATCACTCACGTGGGAATTCGACCCTTTGATTTGGATCGCGCAACTCAATTGGAATACAATCCAAATTTCTATACTTGGCTCCTTCACAAGTAACTCCTACACCAACATGCCAAAAGCCCTTGACCTTTTGACCCTCAATCCTAGGAAGGATTCTTCTCAAGATGGAAGGGGAGGGGGTAAGGTGAAATGAATCAGATGAGAAATGAATCAAAGGGGGTAAATCAAAGAAAAATCAGTGAAAAACATAAACATATATTATGAAAAAATGGACGGGGTAGGAAAATAGGCATGAAAACTTTGAAGTAAAGGGCAAAAAGTCCAAGTTTGAAAAGGAAAATCTACATTGCTTCTTAATGAATTCATTCAAAAAGCATAGAGTTTTTCTTTTCCAGCAATCAGCGAATTAATATGTGGAAAGCACTAATGAAAGTTATGATTTATGGCAGGAACATAAAATGTCGCAGCAAGACCGCGCCCACCGACTCCCATTCACAGACGAGGAAAGAGAGCAATACCACATCTACCTAGAGAACCGCGCCTTCAACCAGCTTAAGTTTCGAACCATCCACAACATAGAAGTTGTGGTGGCCAAGGAGGAAGCAGCTAGGAGGATGGTTGAACAATGCAACCTCACAAAGTATCTTGAAAAGTTCTCGCATGAGCCGGACCACCTGAAGTGCATGGAGTTCCTCAGAACGTACAACCCAGATCAAGAATGTGGCATGGTGACAGTGGGTAAAGGAGAAACTGCAAAGCAGGTGCAGGTCCGCTTAGACCCAGCCTTGGTGGAGAAGGCTTTGGGGTTGGAGCCAAAAACAAAGAGGAAACAAAAAAGGGATGTTTATGCCATGCTTAAAATGAAGAGGGAAGATGTGCTCACAAATGATGGTATAAGCATCCAAGATATCCCCGACGCAGAAGCCAGGATGCAAGCAAAGCTGATACATGTGCTCTTCTCTAGCTAGCGCTACAACTCATTGAGGCATTGAATTAGCGTACCTGTGCTGGAGAATGTAGCAGCCCATACCCTAGATGAAGTGGATTGGAATGGGTATGTGCGAAAAACGATCAACCAGGCAGCCAAAGCATTGGCCCTAGGAAGTGTGCCTACAGGAGAAGGATCTCCAGCCTCTAAAGCTACAGAAAGAAAGAAAGCCTCCTCCAAATCCTCCTTCATCGGGTATGGAGGTGTCTTGACTGCGCTCATCCAGGAGGCAGTGAAGGAAGCACAGGATACAGAAGAGGGAGAAGGAGAAACGCTAGAAAGGTTGCCTCCTCACCAAGACAAGGATAGGTCCACCGATAGAACTGAGACAGAGGAAGAAGGGGAAGAACAGACAAGCAAAAAGACAACCAAGAAGCCCAAAAAGAAAACAACGCAGAGAAAGAAGAAGGATGACGAAGGCAGAAAGAAGGAGAGAGAAGACTTGGAAAGGGCAAAGAAAGAGTCCCTAAAAGAGGCCAAGGAGAGAGAGAGGAAGAAGAGACAGGAGGAAGAGAAGGAGAAGAAAGAATTAGAGAAAGCAAAGAAGGCATCGAAACAAGAAGCAGACGAGAAGAAAAGAAAGGAAAAATAAGAAAAAGAGAAAAAGAAGGAAGAGCAGAGAAAGACAGAGGAGGAAAGGAGAAGAAAGGCTGATGAGGAAGAGGAAGAACTAAGAAGGAAGGAGGAAGAGGACCTGGCTGAAGCCACACACCGGTCCATCGAGCAACAAAGCTGAGCTGATGAATTGGGGAACTTGAGCCCACATAGAGAAGAAAGGCCAGGGACTAGCACACAGGTGCCATAGATCGTGCCACCTACAGTCCCTGTCGATACCTATGAGCACCACACTTTGGACATGTCTCCATAGTCTCATATTCTCCTCGAAACAATATGCAATTGTTGATACATACATGGATCTTGTTGTAGTCCATGCCAAGCTTTCGTAAAACATGTCGTGCATCATCACAAGACTCAAGCATGGTATTTGTAGGTGGTAATATATGATATTTCAATAACCTGAAAAAAATCATAAAACACCTTGAAAAAGCACAAATGTTTTTAATAATAGTGCCGAAAAGAAACCAACGAAGCATACGTACAAGGTACCTGAACAACTCGGTCACACTCACATTGCTCCACCCGTATTTTGCTTGCACACTTAAGAGTGCAAGCAGTGTCTTCAGGCGAGATACTCGGCACCCATCATATAATGGTATGGATGCTTCCTCTCTAAGCGGATCAGAAGTCTCGACATCCATGGGAATCAATGCATCGATCATTGCCTCCATCTTAGGCTCCAAGATTGTAGGTAGGTTTGGAAGGCTGCCTGTGTTCTCTGGCATTGACGGTATAGATTGGGCAATGCCTTGCAAGTGGTGGATTTGCTCATGCACTCCATCCATCGCATGCCCGCAAACTCTTCTAATTGGATGCAAAGGGTGCACTCCTCCTTGGGACGAGATGTCACCTCCCTGGATAGAAAATTTGCTAGCCAGACCCAATCTTATTGTATATGGTATTCAATTAGCTTACGAGTACAATGATCTCAGATTGAAACTCACCAAATCGTTGTACGTGTTCTATAGACAATCGACGTTTTCGTCTAATTGCCAGCTTGCATTGAGAGCAAGGACATGGGACATGGTGATTAAGATATGCCTCGTGATCTTGAACAACAAGACCTTCATCGTTTTCCATTTTGTCTAGTTACGACAAATAATTTGTTTTTGTTATCATTCTTTTTTTCTTGCTTAAATTGTTCTCCTCTCCTTCCATCTCTCTCTTTTTTTTTCTTTCTTAAATTGTTATCCTCTCCTTCCATCTCTCTCTCTTTTTCTACGTTACGACTACGATGACGACCATGACTATGACTACGACCATGACTATGACTATGACTACGACCACGACCATGACCACGACCACGACTATGACTACGACTACAACGACCACGACCAGGACTACGACCACGACTATGACTACGATTACGACCACGACTATGACTATGACTATGACCACGACCAAGACCACGACCATGACTACGACTACCACGACCACGACCACGACCACGACCATGAAAACGACCATGACTATGACCACGACTATGACCACGACTATGACTACGACTATGACTACGACTACGACCATGACTACGACCATGATTATGACTATGACCACGACCACGACCACGACCACGACCACGACCACGACCACGACCACGACCACGACCACGCCACGACTACGACTACGATGACCATAATCACGACCATGGCCACGACCACGACCACGACCACGACCACAACCACCACGACCACTGCCACGACCACGACCACGACCACGACTATGACTACGACTACTTATATAGAGATGAAGAGAGAAATAAGAGTTAGAGAGAGAGTAAAGTTAGAGAAGAAGAGGAAAGAAGTGAGAGAGGTAGAAATAGAAAGAGAGATAGAGAGAGAAAAGAGATAGGGGGAAATAGAAGGATTTAGGGAGAGTATAGCAAGAGAGAAAGAGGGAAGATTGAGGGAGAGAGAAGGGTTGAGAGAAGAGAGAGGAGAAAGAGAGAGAGATCTGACTAGAGCATTTGGCACCAATAGTCAAGACACCGTGGAAAACACAAACACAAATTGATATTGAATTAGGACAAGAAAATCCACCACAAAATAATAGTTATAATACTCGAGGTAGGATTTCAAAGTCTTACTGATTTCAATCGATCATGAATGCCATACTATGGGTAGGTTGCACTCACTAAGAACAGAATTGATGATTCACCTCATCTTCTCTCTATCATCAATAGAATTCTCCTTTACCATTTACAACTCACCCACCTTCTCTCCACACTATTGCACACTACAATCTCTATGAGGGCATGAGATTGGGATCTCCACAGATACCAAAGCATGATCTCTAGCTTGATGGTTGCATATATACTACTACTACTCATGGAATACACCTTAAAATAGTTATTATGCTCAAATATATGCTTGTTAGAGCAGAAATTTGTTCTTAAGACTATTCTAAGGAAGAAAGAGGGTTAATGATAAAAGAGTGTCATTTCTTGCAAGTGATTTTATATTATATTTTTAAATTAAAATTGATAGTTGAAGATGAGTTTCCTAAGAGATCTTGTGGTGATGCTGTTTTAGTTTTGCGAAGCATATGAATGATGCTGTTTTAGTTTTTTGTATTTGTCTTTTTAAGAAGAGATTGATTTTTATGGAATATCCAAAGTTATTTTTGGATTGATGTTATGAAAAATGAATGTTTTTCTAACTGATAGGTTGATTGCCTTCATTGTATACTTCCGTGGTGGAGGCTAGGACAAGCCCCATGTATGAGAAGTCTCTTTGTAGGAAGAATATTATGTTAAGAGGCACAAGTGTGCTAGGGTTCTCTAGCCATATATCCCTTAGGTTTGTTGAGGATTGGCCTAACCCGTATGAGCCTAGGATGAGCTTATTGTAAGGTCTTATTTCCTTTTCTCTCTTTCTCTCCCTCTCTCATTTTCTCTCCCTTCCTCACCCTCACCCTCTCTTTCTCTCTTTCCCTATTAGGTTTAGTGATTTTTCTCTCTTTTTCTCTCTCCTCTCCCTCTCTCATTTTTTTCTTTCTCCTCTCCCTCTCTCATTTCCTTTTCTCTCTTCCTCTCCCTCTCTCATTTCCTCTCCCTCCATCACCCTCACCCTCACATTCTCTTTCTCTCTTTTCCTATTAGGTTTAATGATTTTTCTCTCTCCTCTCTCTTTCTCATTTCTTTTTCTCTCTCCTCTCCCTCTCTCATTTCCTTTCTCTCTTCCTCTCCCTCTCTCATTTCCTCTCCCTTCCTCACCCTCACCCTCACCTTGTCTTTCTCTCTTTTCCTATTATGTTTAACATCTTTTCTCTCTTTTTCTCTCTCCTCTCATTCTCTCATTTTTTCTCTCTCCTCTCCCTCTCTCATTTCTTCTCCCTCCCTCTCCCTCTCTCATTTCCCTATTATGTTTAATGTCTCCCTCCCTCTCCCTCTCCCTCTCCCTCTCCCTCTCCCTCTCTCATTTTCCCTATTATGTTTAATGTCTCCCTCTCCCTCTCCCTCTCCCTCTCCGTCCCCCTCTCTTTCTCTCTCCCTTCCTCTCCCTTTCCCTCCCTCTTCCTTTCCCATTTCCTCCCCCTCTCCCTCTCCCTCTCCCCTCTCTCTCCCTCTCTTTATCTCTCTCTCCCTCCCTCTCCCTCTCTCATTTCCTCCCTCTCCCTCTCCCTCTCCCTCTCTCATTTCCTTATTATGTTTAGTGTCTCCCTCTCCCTCTCCCTCTCTCATTTCCTCTGCCTCCCTCTTTCTTTCCCATTTCCTCCCCCTCTCCCTCTCCCTCTCCCTCTCTTTCTCCCTCTCTTTCTCTCTCTCTCCCTCCCTCTCCCTCTCTCATTTCCTCCCCCTCCCTCTCCCATTTCCTCCGTCTCTCTCTTTCTCTCTCTTTTTCTCTCCCTCTCTCAATATACACAAATTATACAAAAAACAATTAAGAGAGAGAGAATGCACTCTCTCTCCCTCTCCCTCTCTCATTTCCTCCCCCTCCCTCTCCCTCTCCCTCTCTCAATATATATAAATTATACAAAAAACAAGTAAAAGAGAGAGAGAATGCACTCACCGTAAAGACTCGAAGAAGGGTTTGGCGGCTCCTCTTCACAACAGCGGCTCCTCTTCACCCTCCATACACCTCCTCCTCTTCTTCGCGAATGGCGGCGGCGGCGGTGGTGGTGAGAAGCCTTCTTACTCTCTTTCTCTCCCTCTTAGCAAGATGGTCGCTCTCTCTCTCGCTCTCCCTCTCGCTCTCTTTCGTGATTGCGCGAAATGAAACGCACTCAGGTTTTGGCCCGCTTTTTTTTCTCTGGGTACCATCGCTATTTGCGTCGCAAATGCGATGCTAATAGCGACGCAAATAGCGACGCCGCTATTTGTCGTCGCTAATTGGCGTCGCTATGGCATGATATCCTTGTAGTGAATAAAAATTAATACGTAAAAATATGGTAGTCAAAGCAAGGAAGAATGAAAACAACAATGTTCACAAGAAAGTGAGATACAAGATGGGGAAGGTAGTGTGCAGTTCCAGGGTGACAGGGTATATTTTCATCGAAAAAATGGTAAAAAGACTAATGAAAACAAAATCAGAAATTAATATGAGAAAATCCGTGCATTGGAACAGAGGCCAAAGAAAATAAAAAATGTTAGAGGAAACCTGTGGGACAAGGCTCTTAGGTTAGAATGTAGTTCCGATGGCATTAAGGGGCATTCACATGGAAAAAATAGAAAAAAGAAGCATGAAAACTCACGAAAAAATTAATAAAATAAAATCGATAGACCGAAATAGGATGGAAAAAAAAGAAAAATTGTGCAAGAAAGTAAGTCAGACAAGGCTATTTAATCAAAAGTAAATTTCAAGGTGACTAAGGTAGGTTCACATGGAAGAATGGCCAAAAACATGTAAGAGAACACAAAAAATACGGAAAAATTAATCATGGACAAACCGGGCATCGCAATGATGGGTAATAAAAAGGAAAATTTTCAAGGGGAGGGTACAGGTCAGAGCTATTGCATTAGTTTGCTATTTTGAAGTCAAAAAGACATGTTCATATGGGAATACGATAAATGGGTCAAAAATTCTTCAAAAATAAATAACTCATGATCAGTGGCTCGGAATAGGGGATAGTAAAAAGGAAAAGTGGCCGGTTTGAAGGGAAAAACATGGTTGCAAGGCTAGATTTTTATTTTAGTAAATGTGGGTTCACATGGAAAAGCGACAAAATAAAGGATAAAGACAAATGGTCAAGGAACAACCCCAAGACATGATAAACATGGGATGGTTGGGTGGGGAAGAGATTGCATTAGGGCAGGACCAAGACATGGTACACTCAAATCATTTCATAAGGAGGTTGCAGGAGGGTATGCAAAGCACGCGTGTAGGGATGTGTCCCTACACTTAAGATCTTAATAGATCGGATTGACTACACAATAGGAACCTAACACTTGATCATAACCCATACACATATGTCCCCACACTTAAAACATGAGCGAATCTTGCAATCAAAAGGGGTAGGGTTAGAAAAACTTGGCCCGATTTGCATATGGTCAAGGGGAATCGTTGTTATCACATGAAGGATCGTAGTCGTTGATAGGAGGTACCACTGCTCACACTACACAACACCACCCAGTAGGAGATAGCTTTGTTGATGACACATTGGTTAGGTTGTTGGTGGTGAAGTATACATCACTTAATCTTGATTATCACTCATGTTGGAATGGTAGATTAGTCACTCATCCCATGACTCACATCTCTTGAAGAATAATGATGGAAACCTAGAGCTCACATATGGTGTAGAAATCGACAAGAGGAATGATTTTCGAGGGAGTATGCCAATGTGCACAATTGATGGTGCATCAATGTGTCCAAATCCTATTTGGCATAGGTGCAATAAGGAAGGCTAGGGAGCCTTAGCATGCAGTACACCAAACAGAATGAGGTGTATAGTAATTGGTGGAGGAGACCCGTCCCATGTGTGCATAGGGAAGCGAGAACGTACTTATCTCCAATGGTCGAAATGTCCCTCAATCCTCACCTCTCAGTTGATGAAAGGCAAATCAATCATGCTCAGCCCCCTCTCTGTATCAAGCTTTGTTGATGATTACAGGAGGGCAACTGAGTTCCTTACACCTCATTGAGTGAATCCTTACTACCACTTGTATGAAGATTGTATGCCTTGTGCGCAATTGATGGTGCAATAGTGTATCCTGCCTTGTGCCAGCATACGGTGTGAGAAGAAATCCAGAGAGCCTTATAGTGCCATGCATATAGGAACAAGATGTGCTTTGTGCATTGAGAGGCCCATTCCATACGTGCAACACTCCATTCACATATGTTACCTCTATATTGGATATAAAGGGTAAGGACTGGTCACTCACCCCACCCTCTGTCTTACGCTCTATTGATGAAGAGGAGGCATACCCAAGGAGGTATCTGACAAGTCCGATACTTAAATTGCACATGGAAAATATCAACTGTTGTAGGAATCAGAAGCACCGATGGGGTTGTAGAATTCAGTGCACCAAGGAAGGTAGCTTTGGAATGAATTTTGGAAGGAATTTGCTAGTAATTCAGCTATCGTGCGGTGCAGGATGTTACCACCTTTTCCACAACCAGCTTCCCGTCCAAGGGTATGTGCCACCTATTCTTGGAACGAGGCCTATTATGACAAGGAATTTTCTTCCTTTTCTCCCACAACAATTTTGATGATTTTTTATTTGTTTATTTTTATCTTTTTTTTCTACTCCCGAGGGCATTTCCACCTTTTCTCGAAGAATAGGTCGGCATGACAGGAACCAAAGTCCTTTTCTCCCATGGCCATTATATGTTTATTATTATTTGTTTCTTTCTTTTTCTTTTTTTTGAAAGAGGAGAATGGTAGGAACATCATGTATCAGAACCATCCTTGCCACCTCTATTGGAGTAGATGGAAAGGGAGCACTATTGGGGTGGAAGGTGGTTGTGAGGGGTTAATAGAATGAGGCCACCTCATCAGGATAAGTAGGAGGGATAACAGGAGCAATAGGCAAAGCCTTACCGACCGATGCCCAAGGAACAAGGGAGCTATCGACGGTGATTGTCAGGATCCCTAGGGAGGGTAATACATCTTGAGGTGATAGCCATTAATCAGGAGTGGATCATTTGAAGGATCGATTGTTTGTACTTGGACATAGCCATTAGGGTTGATGTCAAGTACCTTATTGGGACCTATCCATCATTTTTGAAGCTTTCTTGGAAACTTGGCAAATCTTGAATCATAAGCAAGAACTAAGTCTCCTTCTCTTTGAACTCCTTTTGCTTGATGAAGCTGTCATGATAGGCCTTTCTGCAAGCTTGTGTGGCTTCCATACATTGTAGGGCCATCCTACACATCTCATCTAGACATTCCAGGTGCAAGAGACAGTGTTCCAGGGACTTGTCATCTCCCAAGCGCTCTTTGATAGCCACGCACAGAGAGGGTAGCTTGAGTTCAAGAGGGAAGATACCGTACACTAAACTAGAAAGGGGTCTGCTTATGAGCGGTTCTGTATGCCCAGAGGGTCTTTGTAAGTCGATTGTCCCAATCAAATGATGTGTGACAATCATTCTTATTAGAATCTAATAGAGGATATGATTGGTAACTTCGACTTGGCTGTTGGCTTTGGGGTAGTAAGGTGTGGACTTACGATGGCATATCTTGTACAACTCTGTCAACTCTACCTCTATCACTTACAAGCTCTAGGGGGACTTCCAAAATAGGTGATAATGTTCTCGTACAAGAATAGGACCACATTGTTGCCATCATCCCACTTGAGAGCTTTGGCTTCACACCACTTGGTCATGCAGTTTGTATAGACCAAGATGTATTTGTTGTGTTTCCTTCTAGTTGGTGGATATGGGGCCAATTCTCCACTTCTCAAACGGCTTTAGGGAAAGGATGGGCTATAGTGGCATGCTGTTGGATTTGTTAGGCTTTCCCATTCTTTGACAAGTATCACAACATTTGCAATAGTCATATGTATCCTTGTGGAGGGTCAGCTACCAATATCCTGCACGCAAGGCCTTCCTATCTGTCGCTTCTCTCGCAAAGTGTCCTCCACAGGGCTCATCATGGCATGCTTTCAACACGATTTCAATCTCATCTATTGCAACACATCTATATAGTAATTCATCCATGCCTTTCTTGTACAGAGTGCCACACCTAACAAGGTGTAGGGGGATGATTTCAATAAAAGCTTCTTCTTCTCATGGCTAGAGATACTAGGGGGATATTGTTGGGTTGCCAAGAGGTTGGCTATGTTTGCATACCATAGGGTGATAATCACAACTAGAAAAAGGGAAACATCAGGAAGGTCTGGATCATCTTGTTCATCCTCATCGTTTTGAGGGATTTGCCATAGATGATTACCCAGGACATGGAAGCAATCGGGTTTGGTAACCACTTCAAAGTCGGACTCCTGAAACAAAAGGAGCCATCTCATCATTCTTCCCTTCACATCAACCTTGTTCATCAGGAAGGATAGGGCCTCATGGTCCACATAGAATTTGAAATGTGTCAACAATAGGTAGTGTGAGGACTATGCTAAACACTCAAGCTCCATCATTGTATTGTTCCTTTCTCTATCACTTACTTTTTGGTTGGCATAATAGATAGGTTGATCTAACTTCGAGGGGCCCTTTTGGCATGACCGTGCCTAGGCCTTCAACAGATGCATCAGTATGCACATGGAACTCCTTTGTCCAATCAGGAGGCTACATGATAGGTGCTTCAATAAGGCATTGCTTTAGGGTGTTGAATGACTCATCACAATCAGTGGTCCATGTAAACTCTACATCTTTTCTCAAGTGCTTATGCAAGGGGGCTGCCTTTGTCACAAAGTGTGCAATGAATCTTTTGTAATAGCCCACATGGCCAAGGAATCCCCTAAATTGTTTAAGATTGATGGGCACTATTAAGGTCGTGATCTTCTTGATCTTGGCAGGGTCTATTGCTATCCCATGTGCAGAGACAATGTTGCCCACCAGAAGAACTCCTAAAGAGACTCCAAAGACGCATTTGTTGGGGTTGAGAGAGATCCGATACTCTCGACATCTATCAAAGCACTGCTCTAGGTGTCCCCAATGCTCACGGATTAGGCTATAGATACAAAAGTTATCTAGGTACACCTCAATGAAGTCATGCAGATGGTTTTGGAATGCGACCATCATGACTCGTTGGAATGTAGTAGAAGCATTGGAGAGTTTGGGAATGGCATCACTCTGTAAGTATAGGTTTCCCATTCTATTGTGAAGGTTATTTTGGATTGATCTTCTTCTACGATGTGGACTTGATTATATCCATTGAATCCATCCAAGAGAGAATAAAGTTCATGGCTTGCCACAATTTCCAACAGTTGGTTTGTAAAAGGGATAGGAAATGATCCTTCTTCATCTTGGAATTCAACTTTTGGAATTCCACATATATTCACAACTTTCCATTCTTCTTGGGTGCTACCACAATGGGTGAAACCCATTCAGTATTGGCCACTAGATAGATAAACTCAGCTTCAAGGAGCTTCAATAATTTGACCTTCACTAGGGTAGAGTAATTTGTATTCATGCATCTCTATCATTGCCTTATAGGCTTGGCATCAGGCTCTAGGTCATAGGCTCTAGGTCGATGTGATGTTGGCCTATCGTAGGATCAATACCCTTCAGATCTTTGTAGTACCATGCAAACACATCCAAGTTCTCTTTCAGGAGGTCATACGTGACTGTCAGTTCTTCTTTTGGAAGAGTGATACCCATCTCCAGGTGACGTTCACTAACATCTGCATCCACAAACAATAATTGCTTTTCACCTTCCACTTCATATATGAAGGTCCTACGGACTGCTTCTAGGTATAGATCGGACTCCTTCAAGGGAATAGTCTCCTCTTTTGATGCTCCGCTGGAACTGATGTCCTCTTTTGGTGGGGACTTAGCTTTCTCCTTGGGAGGCTAAAGGGGTATTAGATCTCTTTTGGATCTTATAGGAGGGTTATTTATCTCTTGGCTTGAAAATTCATCTTCTGAGGATGCATCCAAGAATGTCACATAGTAGGAACCTTCAGAGTTTGGTTTGAGTTGCAGAACTGGTGGTTTTTGGCAAGGTGCATTGTCATTATCTTCTCTTGGGAAGGGTGGATTAGGGAGACAAGAGCCATTGCTGGAGGAAGGCTTGTTCTTCTTAATTTCTTATGGATATGTTGTGCATGATGTGAGTCATTAGTTAATCCAAAAGGTACCTCTTTCGAGCCCTGAACCATTGTGGGGGATGTGTAGAGGGCTAGGCGACTAGGGACGGAGCTAGCCGACTAAGGTCACTGGGCGTGCCTAATTTGAGGACCCCTAGGTGTCATGCTGTGATTGGGAGTGCTCTTTTTTTTCTTTCTTTCTTTTTTATTTCTTTTCTTTTTTGTTTATTTTTTCTTTTTCATTTTCATTTTCTTTCTCTTTTTCTTCTTTCCTTTTTTTTTGGAGAATAACATGAGCATAACCATTGCAATACATTGAGGCTATCAGCCTTTCAATTGGATTGGGAAATGTTGAGATTCAAAGGCTATGAAAATGGATATTACAGCGATGATTGTGTCCTAGCATTGTTTCTAGAGGAACAGTTGTTGAGATGAGGAGATACACAAGAGATTTTGTAAAACCTCTTTGTTACGTGGTGCGATGTTGGTACAATTGAGTTAACTGCTGCTGTGAGTGCTAGGCGTAGAGTTTGACCCAGAAAGAGAGAGTGGCCACCACTGATCATGCTTTGGGCCCTGCGATGTGGGCAATCGGCAAGGGTGATTTTCACTTTTGGCAGTGAGGCTTTGTCATGGCTCTTTTGTGAGGTTGGTGGTCTTGCGGTGACTTGGGCCTAAAAACACCATATTGGGGAATATGGGAATTTCCCATAAGTTTGGGACACGTGGTCAAAACTTTGGATTTGTCATAACTTGAGCATTATAACTCAAAATCAAGCGCTCTATAGATCAATAGATTCCATTTTTCAAGTGCTTTCCAATGACAAGTCACATCATATGATTTTGAGAAACTTATGGGTATGTTATCCGAGTGCCACCTTTTTAGTATTCAAAAAATGGGAATTGGGAGATTCCCAAACTCACTGATATTGTGTTTAAAACACTTTCGTACAAAGACCTGTGTCGTCCTACATCCATTCGACACTTCGTGAGAGTATATGCAAGTCACATGCATCAATTATACTGAATAGATACAATACAAAAAGATATCACTTTATCAAAATCCTATGGTGCTGACTGCGATGCATATCATTGGCACTTGTTAAAGACATGATATGTATTAGTAGTAGGTAAGGGATGTTTGTACAGTTGGGGAGCCTGCCCCTTTAACCACTTAAGGACAAAAAGTTATGGCAAGATGGCCTTTGTTAAGAAGCTTATACAACATAGGGGCTATTCTATTTCTATGAGGTGGGGTGAGTTTGGGTGATCGAGCAACTGGGGCTGTGCCGGTGAGGGGCTCCCATCAGGCTGGGCAATCGGCCGGGACCCAAATGGTGTAGTCCATGGCCACAGCTATTTCAAGAATGCTTTTAAATAACTTGTCAAATTCCCTCTTGTTTCTAGCTGCCTTCTCCTCTTTCGAGCACTTGGCACCCAAGCGTATGGTGAGGGCCTGCATGATCGGTGTTGCTACACCCAGGTGCTCCCTTGAGCCTTTGTCCTCCTGGCTTGGGGAGTTTTTGGCCTGCATCTTGGGCAGTGTCGCTTAGGGCCTCTTTTTGGTGCGTACCTCTTAAGGGTAGGCACATATCGCTCTGGTGGAGGCGCTTGTGCCTTATGCTCCCTTCTACGGAGGAGAGCTTCCTTGCATGCACTGGGGGAATCTGCAAAATGTGAACCAAGGTTATGCTTTGAGGTAGGATAGAATTATTTGCATGAAAGGGATTAAACAATGGATTATCAAGTGCATATGATGAGGAGGGGTGAGGTGAGGTATGCAGTGTTTGTTGCAAAGGGACAGCCCCCGTGATGATATTCGTCCTGCTTCAACTGCGGGGCATATTCTAGCCATTAGCAGATCTTGGCTTATGCTAAGTTACGTGAATTGGTTGTGATGGAGTGGAGTAGGGCTCGTCCCTGGAAGGATAGACTGAAAATTGGAAAGGTGTATAGAAGGGGACGACGCCCCATCTACACCATCAGAGATGTTGATCAGGGCTTCCTATAGCGGTAATGAGTGTTGCATGCCCTCCACCTAGAGGCGGGAATGGTCACACAACTTCTAGACATGTGGTGAGAGGAGGACCTGGGGAGCTCAGTCTGTCAAACCCAACTCTTCTCCTGCACTTGACTATCATTGCTTGTGTGTGTTGATATTATCTATACATGGTCACAAAACTCATTGTTCATTTATGTACATATTTACGAATCCATGTCACTTCGTGAGGATAAAAACCAATTGTAGAACTCAAGATTGTACTGGAGTGTGGCACACGCATCCAGTACTCGTGGCAACTTACTCAATAACAATAGATTTTTTGCAACACTGAGTAGCATGGTACCTTGTCCGAGTCTACTGCCAACATGTAACTCCTCCTCAGTGAGAATGTTATCAGCCAGAGAGTTCTCTTTTCTAGTTCTGGCTAAGTCCATACCTTGAATGGCAATCAATACTCAAAAGGAAGTCTGCTCCACATAGGTTGGGTCTCTTTGAGACCGCCATTTGGCCAATCGCTCCTTTGAGACTGTCATAATTTGGGCTCCCAGTTTGGCCATTGTAACGTGGTTTTCAAACCAACATTTTTCGAATTGACTTTGACCCACTGATTGTCACTTTAGTTGCTCTATCTCTAGGAGATTTGGTTGGCAGAGCACATAATTGAATGCCACAGTTAAGCGTAGTTCGTCGGCTTCCTCATCAGAGATGAGTCACATGCGTTCACACAGGAGTCTATCATAGTGCTTGTCAAGATATTCTTGCTCTTCCCATGATAGGGGAAAGGGAAAGTATTCCCCAAGCTGCTTCTTGGGGAATGCACCCATGTCCGCAAGGACGTAGACATGTGCGAATACTTTGTGTTTAGCATCCAACTCACTTAAGCATTTTGTGACACTTCTATGTTCAATGAGGAGGACTTGCTCAGTTGCTATGTCATGCAAGGTTCTAGGAGTTTCCCTAGGCTTTAGCATAGCTAGGGGCTCAGGCCTAGATGAGCAAGATTGGTCAACCCTAGGATTGCTGATGTCCTCGGGGTTTCCATGTGTCTCCTGAGGCTTTGTTGTTATTTCATCATGGTTCTCCTTGGATGCGACTAGTATAGATTTGTCACCCTATTGTGACAGTGTTGTATCCACTCTTGATTGGTCAATGCAAGTTCTATTGTCGGTGGATTGAGTATTGCAAGCAACTGTTGATGGTAATGGTTGCTTTGATTTTTCAGAGCACATGGATGCATCTGAGGTTTCACCACTACTAGGAGAGATGGCAATGAGTTCATTCATGGGTGGACTCGATGCTTTATTCCTCGACTCTTCAGTACTCTTGGTCTCAATCTTCTTGGGGTCTACAACCACTTGCAATTACTGTTGTTGTTTTCATTATTTTCTCTTCTTTTTCTTAGGCAATCAAGATGTATCCCCTGAAGACTCGGGACCTTGAGCTAGGTCAGTCGTTGATGTGCTTGCCTGGGCCTTATCATTCTCTTTCTCTAGTGTGTCTTCATGGGACATAGCTGCGGCCTGCTAAATAGCCTCGCTAGGTTGTGAGGGTACAATTGCCTCTCTTTTTGGAGAGCCTAGCTCTTTAGCTAATTCCCCTCTGTTTAGCTCCTCGAGCCTAGGCTTTAGGTGCTTTGGAAGTGCTAGAGTTGTCAAGGATGTTGGTTGCGACACCTCCTCCATAGGTGAATAGCTAAGGACACGTTCCGCAAAGGGCACTGTCACGACCAAGGGCTGTGAGGACTGATGTGATGCATGATTGGAAATAGTAGTAGCTAGTTCAGTGGACTGGCTACTATTGGTGGATTTTGGTGTCAAGTCCTTAGGCCGATCGGAAGTGTTCGTGTCTTTTATTTCCCTTTGAGCATTCACTTGTGTAGATCGAGCATCCGTTGATCTAGTCACATTAGGTTTCACAGGCACATCCTTGGGCCGAGAGCTACGGGTGGTGTCATGTCCCACCTCTTGGAAATTTGGAAGCTTAGATGGAGATAGAGATTGGGATTGAGCAACTGCACTTGATGACTGCTCTTGTGCTTCCTGTGTCCGTTTAGGGAAAGAGAGTGTAGGAGATCTGGGACTCTTAGGTGGACTTGGCACTGGCTGAAAGATTTGCCCATGGCTGTTAGATGATTGTGCCATTTGCTTTGTTGAGAAATCGGCCTTCTTATGAGCAGCGTTGTGCCTGTGGCGCTCATGATCCTCTTGGGAAGTCAAAAACTCATTGAGCACTAGTGGCCTTTGTGCACACTCAATGGTTACATCTTACATCTTCTTATTAAGCATGCTAGGTTGAGGCTCTTCCTTTCTAATACTCATGTTTGGTTTCTTGCCCCAAGACCTCAATTTTCTCTTAGATTTCCTCATGTGCTTCTTTTCTTTTGATGCAATCGGGCCTTCAGCTGTGATAGAGGTGGTTTAGCAAGGGGTTTTGGTACCCAAATCCATCGGTTACCTGTGTAATACCGTTGAGCACGTAGCGACACTTTGGATATCCATCACGGTGTTGTGCTAGCTCTCCATCGGTGCCTTCGTCTATAAGGCTTGGGCTCCTTTCGTGGTCTTCTAAAATGTTTGTAAGTCCAACGCCTACCCTTGGCATTGTCTCCTGACCTTCTTGTTTCAAGTATGGCCTCACTCACTAGTTCTCGTTATTCAACCTGTGCTTGTATCAAATCTTTCAACATGCCCTTGCTCTCATTACTAGGCTTGCCTATTATGTTAGCACCTTCCTTGTCTTTCCCTTGAGGTTTGATGAGGTCACCCTTGCTAAAGGTTGTGGCTATCCTCACACTCGGTAGTGTCAAGTGTATCCTCTGTGCTTCGTAATCAGCCTCACACTTTGTCGCCTTTTGAAAGGTCGTCAGAGGAGGGTTTCCTTCCCACAATTAGCACTATTTGGAGAAACATGGAATAGGATAGGCAAGCTTTTCGTTTCAATGGTTACAAGGATTTTTCACTTTCCCATAAGTGTTTGGGAGTGTCCCCCGTAAGGACTAAGAGTTGCATTAGTCGGTGTGAGCTCTGGTTGGCCTAGTAGGGTCCATGCTTCATAGGTCAAGATATTAAAATCTGCTCCTTCATCAATCAGAGCATTGACAGTGTGCTCTCTTTTCACAGTGAGTTTGACCCTAAGATAAGCAGGTGGTACTATGTCTTCATCTTTTGAGTCTTGGCTTATAAATTTAAGCCTTCTGAAAAATGCCCTTGAGTCCTCAACTACAAGACCAGTTGTGGATTCTCCACTGATGTCTTGGATAGTTTTTGCAGTGCTATTCAAGGTGTATCTATCATCAGGACTGTCATATCTAGTCATCCTCGCAGCTGTAGCTTGAGGTTGTTGCTTTCTGCTTTGACTAGATGCAGTCTGAATGCAACACACATGTGTTGTTGTGGTGTGGCCTTTTTTCCCTTGCTAGCTAAATTGGCCCATTAAGGTTCTAGGGTCTGTGTTTTGGGTATGGGCTTTTGGTTGTTGTTTTGCAAATGAGAATCTATGCTTGTGCAGAGCCCTTACTACACTAGGATCTAATTTGGAGGACCTGTCGTGGCACACATTTTCTCTCTAACCTACTTGGGGGAGGTGCAGAGGGGGCAGAGTCGTTACGCTAAACACCATGCGTGATTTAAAGGACCATTCGTAGCCAAGTTTTGAACTACTTGCTCTAGATTTTAGTCTAGTGATAGATCTATAATGTGTTGCTTTTGGCTCTATATGGTCTCTGTGTCAATTTCGGGGTCTATAGCTCAAATATCTAAAAAAATCCAAATTCAGCCCAGCAGATCCGAATTGCAGGGGCTGAATGCCCAATTCAGCCCGTTCGAATGGCCGAGGGCCACATGAGAAAGGGCCGAATGTAATTGATCCGAATGTTAAATTCGGCTGGTCCGAGTGCGTTTGTATGAGGGCCGAGTGGCCAAGTGGGTCGAGGGCCAAATGATAACTTGTTCGAATGGGGTTGGCCGAGTGGACCGAGGGTCGAATGACCGAGTCAGGTGGGCCGAGTATCAAGTGGTCCGAATGCTTCACTCAGATGGACTGAGTGAAAGGCGTCCGAGTGTAGTGGCCGGGGTTGAATGTCAAGTTGGTCCGAATGGTCCATTCGGACGGGCCGAGTGGTGGGTGTCCGAGTCAAGTGTGTCGAGGGCCAATTCTAGGACTCAACTCAGAATCATCATCACTAAAACTGGCCGAACACAGCGCGACTTTGGTCGGTGCAATGACAAATCGTTGGAGTCACACAATTCAGGTCATTGCCCATCACACACACCTCGAGATCAAAGCTATGGATGGAGGGGAAGAGTTATATATACATGAAATAGCAAATAAACTCCAAAATGCAAATCGGCAAACAAATCAAACCCTTATGCCCTGTTATGACAACAAAAATCCTGTTGCTTATTTTCCTTTATTTTTGTTCATTTTTTCCTACCCTAATGCATCCGAATCACAAGAAAAATACCTACACTACTCCAACATGCTTTCTCAAATACAAAAACCAAAAACCTACTTGCTCAGGAGATCGAATACCTCTTCAAACTCCCTCACTTCCTACCTATCTACCTCAAGCATCGGTTCGGGGAAAACCCTTACTTCGATGCTCGATTCGAAGTGCGCAAGCACTCAAGGCTTGAATCCGTTGGTCCCGGCAATGGAACCAAAATGTGGGAGTTCTTGCTCAACCGCCAAGACCCACGGACCGCTTATTGTTTCAAGCGTTCCAAGCCGAGCACTAATGGCTACCTCTCACATAGCCGATGCACTATCTATCTATGGGTGTAGTGAGCTTACCTCCATGTCGATCGAGTTACCTCCTCTCTCGCGTACTTTGGTAGCTCCATAATCCAAGTGCAAGCTTCAAACAAGCTCCATCCTCAAGCTCCACACTCCAAGCTCCATTGCCACGAGCAAGAGAAGAGAAGAGAAGAGAAGAGAAGAGAAGAGAAGAGAAGATGGAGAGCTTCTCCTCCCCAGTCCCTCACCCTCACACACTCACTCTCTCACACTCCCTCTCTCAAGCACAAGGTCAAGCAAGCAAGAAGAAGAAGAAGAAGAATACGAATAAGAGAGCTACTTTTGGCCACACACAAGAATGAGCTTCTCATTCACTTTTCAACTTTATATACAAAACCCTAAATCCCTTTTGGGCGGTCATCCCCTTATCCCCCTTTTTACATGGATGGCCGTGGCCTAGGCCCTTTTTCCCATTGTCCTTCTATCTTCCTAGCTTCCTTCCTACCACCCATCCACCTTTACAAATTGCACGGGTGAGAGCTCAGCACTCTTAAAATAAATCACGGTGCACCTTGTGCTTTTTTACAAACATAAAGACTCACGCTTTTTCTAGTGCACCTTTTTCCTTGATTTAGGACTTTTCTACACTTCTTGTGTTTCCAGATTCTTATTGGCACGCTTTTTTGTCTTCTGTTTCACTTATGCCTTGGCCTTGTCTTCTGCTTTAGATTTTCTGGCTTTTCCACCTTGTTTGTTTGAGGGTTAACAGTTGCCCAATCCAAATGCATAACCACTGGTTGATCTCTTGTCATAGGCACAACCAGCCCAATCAGCATCAGTAAACCCTATCAAGTCAAGGGATTTTCCATATGCATAAAACAACCCATTATCTATAGTACCCTTTATATATCTCATGATCCTCCTGACTGCATCTAAATGTGGTTTGCGAGGCTTCTGCATGAACTGACTAATCAGCCCCACTGCATAACATAAGTTAAGACAGATAATAGTCAAGTATATCAAGCTACCCACTATTTGTTGATACATTGTCACATTCTCTATGACATTCCCAACATTAATTTGTAGCTTGACATTCTGATCAAGAGGTGTCTCCATAGACTTGCATTCAGCCATACCATACTTCTGTAACATGTCATGAGCATACTGCTTCTGTAGCAGCCATATACCTTGAGGCATAGAGACTACCTCAATTCCAAGAAAATACTTTAGTTCACCAAGGTCTTTGACTATGAATTTGGCCTATAAACATGATTTAATTTCAGCAATGCCCTCTTCATAATCTCCAGTGATGATAAGATCGTCTACATAAACCACTAGAAACACATATCCATGATCTGTCTTCTTTGTGAACAGACTGTGATCTGCATCACTCAATCTAAATCCATGTTGTTGTAAATAACTATTGATCTGAGCATTCCATTCTCTAGGTGCCTATTTTAGTCCATATAAAGTATTTTTCATCTTACATACATGTGTAGGAAAGTCCGGGTGAACATAGCCTTCAGGCTGCTCCCTATATACTTCCTCAACCAAATCACCGTTCAAGAAAGCATTCTTGACATCCATTTGCCCTAATTTTGAGCCTTTGTATGCTGCCAAAGCAATGACAGTTTTGATTGTTGCCATTTTAGCCATCGGACTGAAAGCATCCTCATAGTCAAGGCCATATTGCTGTGCATACCATTTTGCAACCAGCCTGGCCTTATAGCATTCTAATAAACTATTTGACTTGCGCTTAACCTTGTACACCCATTTGTAGACAATGGGGACTTTTCTTTCATGCAACTCAACCAATTCCCATGTCTCATGTTAAGCCAAGGAGGCTGCATACTCCTCATCCATGTCAGTACACCAATTATCATCTGTAATTGCATCATCAAACTTTGTAGGTTTTTTGTAACCTGTCACACTAGCCATATATGCATAATGGTGGGCTGAATAACCAGTGTATGCAAACCTATCAACTAGTTTTTTGACTCTCTCAAATCTCCGTAACTGTGGCTCACTCTGAGCTTGCCTCTCATGAGGTGGTACATAATGACTATGCCTTGCTCCAGGCGTCATAATAGATGGAATGCCCAACTCACTATCCAATTGTCACTATTAGATGACTCATAACCTGCTGTAACAAGGGGACATGTCACATCCTCAAGCATATTTTCTTTTCCCTTATCCAATCTCCCCCTCACTAACATATCTGTTGTCAGTGGATGTAGGAGTACGACTCGGCAAGCGTCCTAACCAAGAATTTATTATAGGTGACCCATCACCTGTAGGACCACTCATAGATGTACTCAAGTGTAGGTGAATTTTCGGCATTACTAGTGCTAGCTGATCCATCAATAGCCACTGCAACATGATTACCATACCAGGATTCCAACTAATTAAAAACAACATCTCTACTAATCAATGTCTCATGTGTAGATGGTGCATAACACTTGTAAGCTTTCCGGTCTTATGCATAACCAAGGAACACACTCTTGACAGCTTTAGGATCTAATTCCTTCATCTTTTCATCAGGAACATGCACATATCCAATGCTGCCAAATACCTTCAAGTGTGAAATGTTAGAATTATGACCATACAGCCTCTCATATGGAGTTACATCATGAATCCCTAGTGTAGGAGTTCTATTCAGCACATAGATAGCAGTCACTACTGCTTCAGTCCAATAACCATTTGGCAAACTCTTCTCATTCAACATAGCTCGTGTTGATTCCATTAGTACCCTATTTTTCATTTCTATTACACCATTTTGATGCGGTGTATAGCTACAAGTTAACTGCCTTCTAATCCCATGTTTAGCAAGGTACTTGTCAAAATAATTTGAGACATATTCTCCACCTCCATCTGATCTAAGACATGAAATTTTACAGTTCAACTCATTTTCAGCATGCTTCTTGAAATCCTTGAATGCATCAAACACATCATCCTTATGTTTCAGTATGTAAAGCCAAGTGTACCTATACCGAAATCATCAATGAAGGATACATAGTAACGAGCACCACCAAACAAAGCATTGTGAGACGGACCCCATACATCTGAATGTACCAACTGCAAGGGTCGTGAGCTATTCCATACATGTCTCATAAATGGAAACCATGCTTTCTTTCCAAACTGACATGCATCACATACATGTCCAAAGTCATGATACTTGAACTTAGGCAGTCTAAACACAATCTCCTTCTGCTGCATAGATTTTAGCTTCTGTACATTCACATGGCCAATCTACTTATGCCATATCTCAACATCCTGTATAGCATCATCATCATGTGCAAACATGGCTGCTTTCAATTTTGGAATTAACGCATCAAGAGTAAACATTCTGCCATCTCTTCGACCTCTAGTAAACAATTTGTAGCCATTACCATATTCTTCAACAAAGCATCCATCTCTATTAAATCTCAATTGCAGATTCTGTTCTTCCATCTATCCAACTGACAAAAGATTCGTGGTTATTGTAGGTACATGTAGTACATCATGCATGCTCTTTTTCTTGCCATTAGGGATCAACAACGGAACAATTCATGTGTGCTGAATGTCATGTTGGGCGTCATCCCTAGTACAAACATGTCCATGCAAACTTGCAACCATCTCATCAAACCATTCTCCATGGGGTGTCATATGATTTGAAGCCCCTGAATCAATGTACCATTTCTCATCTCTGTTTTGCCTGAATGCATTCTTAGACACATGCTACATGACAAACAATCTGTCAACCTGCTCATCATGAGCACCGCTAGAAGATGCATAGTGCCCATGCTGTTTGCCCTTTGCCTTCATATCTCCCTGCTTCTTGTAGCAATCCTTTGCAATGTGTCTATATATGTCGTAGTAATGACAATCCTTATCTCTATTTGACTGATCATTTGACCGCCATGAACCAGATCCACCACCTCTACCATGAGGTGATCTCCCCTTGCCTCTAAAGCTGCCCGTTGGCCCTATATATTTGTGCCATGCCAGACATTCTATTGATGCTGTGCATAAGCATTTCGAGTGTCTCCTCGACCTCAAAAAGAGCCACAACCTCTGTTGCCTCTACCACGCTGGCTAGAGTAAAGAATAGTGTCTCTGCTTTGAGACGTACTAGAACTTGTATTCAGTCCAACCTTACCTTTCTCATGCAGTAGCAAAGCAATTAGCTCATCCCAATCAGGGGATTCAACTCTCACAGAAATAGACGTATCAAATGCTTCATACTCTTTGCCAAGTCCATTCAATGTCATTGCAAGCATATCATCCTCATACAATAAAGATCCAATGGTGGCAAGTTGATCCGCTATGTTCTTGATCTCTGTAGTGTAGGCCTGAATGCTTCTACCATTCCTAGACATGTTATTGAACTATTTCTTTAGTTGAATCTTTCTTGCATCTGTTACATTTTCATAATTCTTCATGAGTATGTTCCATGCATCCTTTGGAGAACTGCATCCATTAATCTGTATAACCAAAGCATCTAATATACATAAGGAAAACCAATGTAACACCTTGCATGATCTCTCAGTTCATAGCTTATGAGCCCTTTTCTGATCATTTGTCGGATTCCTTTCATGTATTTGAGGTTCAGCCTCATCACCTCCCAATAACCTATGCCAACCAAAAAATTCTTCATACGGAACTTCCATAAGAAAAAAATTTTGTTGTCCAGCTTTTCTCCCATAATTTGAGTGATATTGTCAGTGCCTTGAGCATTTTCCATAGTTGTAGCTCAGGTATTCAGTGATGTATACAACATGTAAGTATCTGACTCCTTTTCCTACAGTTCAGGACTAGTTTCGTGCTATTCATGACAGTTTCCTGCAATTTAGGACAGTTTTTCTAACAACCTGCTTGCTATAAATTGTATTCCAACAATGAAAAAACACAGTCAACTGAGCATAAACCAAGCTCAAATTAGTTCAAAACATTCTATGGTAGTGGTAAAATATCCCATCAACAAACTATGTCCATAGAAGTATCAATGTTTGTATTGTATGCAAGTAGCAGTACCAAATACAGCCAGCCCACTACTATAACCAGTAGTATTTTCTCTATTAAAACAAGAGTAATCAGACCTCAAAACATCCCCAAAACATCTCATTCAGTTGCCACTCTATGCAGGAGTTGATACATGTCCAACAGGTTAGAATATATTGCATGTATGTCAAGTGAAGATGATAGGTATCCTTCCTGCAGACAATAACCAGTCAATACCCTGGTATAACCAGCAACAAATCGGTCCAAACTTTGGGCTTTCAGCACTCACAATATCCCAAAAAGCATCTACCACTCAAGTGGTATGATCCAAGCATTTATCACTAGCAAATAAGCATCACAGATACTTCAACCCTGTAGGTATATTGCTTCCAAATTCAGGACAGCAACCAATTCACTGTTTCCACCCTACAAATAAGCTCCAAAACTAAGAATTTAACACTCCAATATCATGCTCAAATGCATGATAATAAGGGCATATACATTGTTAGGATGAAAGCCACCAGTGCCTTGGAATCACATGGTGTTTACTGTAGTAAACAGCCAGTCTGCACATATCTGTGCTGAATATCTCAAAATCTGTAAGAAACTTGAAAAAACTTTCTTTTGCAAAGTTGTAGACCACATCAAAACGGTTAGGAATGGCGGGCCGTTTCTCCAAAAACCATTTTTGTAGCAAGATATATCTTCTGCAAAAATATGGGCTACAGTCACAGTCTCCTTTGATGACATTTTCTTTAGATATGATGTCTTGATGTCAAATGGCCACTGCCAAGCCTTCATGCTTCAAGCGTTTAGGCTCTAGTACCATGTTGGAAGAGAAGGAGAGAGACAGAGTGGAGTGGAAGATGAGCCTTAGCTCATTGTTGTTCTTCTTCCATTATTCTTTCATCATACAAACTGAAAGAGACTTACACATATAGGTATGACTAACCAAGACTAATTGTGGTTAAGTCACTAACTACACTGACTTATTGAATGTCACACACATGTACAGCTGTGTTATACACATAAACATAGACTGACTGAAGAGTAACAGGAGCTTCAACATCAAGCTCTCTCTCTCTTTCTTTATTGTAGAACCTAAAAATGAGGTCTCCCTTTACCTCCCAGGGTCTTAAACCCTTGTTGGACTTAGTCTTAATCTACATGATCACCCCCCATACAATTCTGACACCTCCAAGCACTCTTTTTTTCCAATTTTCTCCCTATTTGGGCCTTTTCAACAACAAAAACCCTAAACTTTTCTCCTTCGATTTCATGCTCCTAGCCTACTCTAAATGCAACAAAAATCAAAAGCAAAATATTGAAATGATTCCTCCTACTTGTCTAGTCACATCAAAAAACCAAAATACTTACCTATTGCAGAGATTAAAACCCAAAACCTCCTACATATCTCAAGCTCAGTTTGGGGATGAAACCCTTACTTGGTTGCTCAATTTGAGGTGTGTAAGTGCTCAAGCTTGAATCAGTTTGTCTCGACACAACGGAACCAAAATGTAGTGGCGAGCTCACACTCAACTGCCAAGACCCACTAACTGCTTATTGTTTCAAGTGTTTTAAGAGAACACCTATAGCTATCTCTCACCTAGCCGATGTACCTTCGATCCTATCGGGGTGTAGTGAGCTTGCCTTGATATTCAAATGAGTTGCCTCCTCCCTCAAGCACACCGGTAGCTCCACAATTCATGATGCGAGCTCAAGAAACCTCAAGTCTCCACCTTCAAACTCCATCCTCCATAGCTGAGTGCGAGACAAGAGAAGAGAAGAGAAGAGAAGAAGAGAGGAGATGATGGAGAGCTTATTCTCCTTGATCCCTCACCCTCACACACTCACTCTCTCACACTCACACTCCCTCTCTCAAGCACACACAAGCAAGCAAGAAGGAGAGAAGAAGATGAGTCCACTTTTCCACACACCAAAGAATGAGCTCCTCATTCACTTTTCAACTTTATATACAAAACCCTAAATCCCTTTTGGCAATCATCTCCTTTTTTACACCGTCTCAGTCGTGGCCTAGGTTCTTTTTCCCATTGTCCTCCTATCTTCCTAGCTTCCTTCCTACCGCCCATCTACCTTTATAGTTTGCATAGGAGGGAGCCTAGCACTCTTTTACAAAAAGTTTTAGAGACGCCTCGCATTTAAAAGTGCACTTTTGCATTTGCTTTAGCTTTTGAGATTGCCGTTGCGCTTTTGGCCATTTCCCTTCCTACTTCTTCTGTTGTGTTCAATTTCCTTCTGGGCCATCTCTTTTAGGTCCCGACTTGTGCTTTTTCACTTTTTCTGCTTTTTCTTGTAGTGCGGTTAATATGGTCTAACCTACCTACCTGACCTAGGCTGACCTAGGACAGCTAGACCAAGAACTCATATAGCCTAAGCTATTAAAAATCATACGTTTATCTATTTTACCACATTTCTTTATTCTTCAATACTTTATACTCATGTATGTAAAAAGGAGGGAGTTGAGCATATTGTGACCCAAGGAGAGAACAAGGCGTGGGTCACCAAAAGGACCTACCAAGATCTCACAAGGTAACACTAAATCCTCTCTTCCGCTCACTTTTATTTTCACTCCAACCATCCTTGTTTATTTTTTCAACTAAATGCTTTCCCTGGAAGACAAGGTTGACTCATTTCCAAGAGCCTACCAAGCCTTCGCAAGGCGATGATCGTCTACTCTTAAAATTTTCTTCTTTATTTTCTTATTTTAGGGGGGTTAGAACCCCTTTTTACACACCACTATATCTTATATATTTCAAATACATTCATTGTTTTTTTCTTTTAATTTTAGTAAGCTTCCCTAGTTGCCTCACATTAATTGAAAGAATGTTTTGTACACGACATGTTGGCTGATTTGTGGTTAATGTGTTTGAGTACCACATGGAATTACAAGTTGCATTTTCTGGTACAAAGAAAAAGAAAGTTTTTTGGATGCATTGCAATTGGTTGCTAAAATTATTGACCAACAATGAGAATGTGAGAATCCCTGAGAGCTGTAGGATAGTGTGATTTTCTTTGGGGGACTAATTAAGGAAACAAAAAATATATCCTAGAATGTGCAACTTGAAAAAAGAGTGGATAATGTTGCACTTGTGTTTTATGTTTAGACAACGCATCCTCGAGCCAATCCTTGGGGTGTAGGAGAGCTGTAGGTGCCACATCGATCGGCTAAGGGTGCTCTGTATGTGTGTGGAACTAGGTGTTAGTCACCCATATGTGTGATATACTCCCTCTATTGGAGTAAGCTGGGAAAAATCATTGGACTACAAATCAATACAAATACATGATTTAGCTATATCATTGTATAACACCCAGACACTTTGGCCACGAGGCCGTGAGCGTGGTTTGGTGAGCATAGGAGCTCTAGACTAGCCTTAGAGCCAATATCGGTTCCATTTTTTGTCTCAATAGAAATGAATATGGCAAGTGCATGCTACTTGGCTAAGAAAACAGTGATGCTATGCATTGATTGAAAAACTCTTTGAATTCTTTAATGAAATACAAGTGGAAAATAGGAATTGGCTAAATTGAAATGAGCTAAGGATAGGGTATTACCCTTTGCAGTGGGTCATTGCATTACATGTATCCCACTTACCATTTTCACTAACATTTTCAATCATGTAGCATCAATGATCAGCCAGAAAATCAAATTCCATGTTAGATACAAAATGTAGGCAATGAATCAATGTTTATAACCAATTTTGACACTAATCTTGAGTGGACAAGATAAAGAAAGAAATAGTCACAATCAGCTCTATGCTAGGCTCTATATGCTCTTTAATATCAAGCTTGATAATCAATTACTCTTAATGTCTATTTTTCAATAATATGATAATAAGAGAGATTAAAAGCATTATGTAGTAGGAATACCTCAAGTTGTTGTGATGAAGAGTATTAAATGGGCTTCAACAGATCAATCCCCACATAAACCATCCCCAACTAATCAAGATTGAGTGCCATATGTTTAGCTTAAATAAAAATTTGGTCCCATAATGCTTTCCCAAACATGTCTTCAGCTTATTCAAGCATCCAAGAGAGTGAAAATGCCACCAATATTGATGATATGTTTCAATGTTCGTCAAATCTTAGTGGTATAGCTTTGCTTCCACCTTTCTTGAGTTGAATACATCATGGATTGAGCCTCATTGAAGCTAAAATTGGAAGAAATTCATGGGTGCCCTATTTCTCCTCAAATTTGAATGAAGAAATTGCTTTAAACCTTACCAAGAAGCTTCAATGTCAACCCAATGGTGAATGTAGATGCTTGTCTTCAACTTCCTAAGGCTAAGGACCACAGAAACCCTCCAAATCTTCAAGAAATGGTTCAAATATTCTTCAACTGACTACAATGTCACTCACCCTTGTCAAGATTGTGGGAGAGAAGGAAGGAGTCACACTTGTAGCTTTCTTGCTTGCACAATGGGGGAAGACACACAAGGGTGGAGGCTGAAAATAGTTTTCCTCTTCTTAGTTGTGTAAGCCAAAAAGAACTCAAATACAAAGAAATAGAAGAACCCTATATATGGGTCTCAAACCAAACTCAACTAACTAAGGTGGCATACTAACTGAGCCACGAACTAGAGTAGATAAGGATAGCTATCATGTAGCTATTATTCATGGGCGGTGTACCAACTGCATCTGCAATTGACAAGTCGGTGACATGAATGCACAACGGTCACCCTGGCATATCACGAGTGGAGCTCGGTATCTCAACACTCCCCCTCGAGATCAATCCCAATTCCTGCACACCAAGCAGGTCTCTGAACTTGCGCAGCTTCTACGCCCAATGCCTTCGTGAATATGTCAGCTACTTGATCCTCTGTGCTGACATAAACTAGATCAATAAGACCTAGTAAAACCCTCTCCCGCACATAGTGATAATGCACCTCAATGTGCTTTGTTCTAGCATGATAGACTGGGTTATTTGCCAAGTGTATACTACTCATGTTGTCACAATAAATGACAACTGGCCCATCTGTAGACTAATGCATATCATGAAGTAGCTTATGCAACCAAGCTACCTCACATGTAGCCATTGCTGCACCCCTGTACTCAGCCTCTGTGCTCGACAAGGCAACTGTAGGCTGTTTCTTGCTGCTCCAAGTGACTGCAGCACTCCCAAAAGAAAACACATATCCACTGGTAGATCGTCTATCAGAAATACTACCAGCCCAATCAGCATCAGTGTATCCATGCAATTGTATCTGAACCCCAGTCTCATAAAATAGTCCATACTGCAATGTGGACTTCACATACCTGAGTATGCATCTAGCCGCATCCAAATGCGGTTTCCTTGGAGCCTGCATAAACTGACTTACCAATCCAATAGCATAGCTCAAATCTGGCCTGGTAATAGTCATATAAATCAAACTTCCTACTATGCGTTTGTACATAGTAGGGTCTTCCAGAAGCTCACCTGCATCTGCGCTCAACTTTACATTCTGCTCCAAAGGAACTGAAATAGGCTTACAGCCTGTCATCCCATATTTGGGCAGCATGTCCAATCCATACTGCCTTTGCAAGAGCTATATCCCACTTGGTGATCTAATTACCTCAATGCCCAAGAAATAACGCAGCTCTCCCAAATCCTTCATCTCAAACTTCTGCTTCAATAGCATTTTCACTTGAAGGATATCTTCATCACTGTCACCTGTCATAATCAAATCATCAACATAAATGACAAGTAGCATAATACCTTTCTCTGTTTTTCTCACATAAAGTGAGAAATCTGCCTTGGAAATCTGAAAGCCAATAGTGACAAGATACTGTCCTATCTTGTCAGACCATGCTCTAGGTGCTTGCTTCAAGCCATACAAGACTTTCTTCAACCTGCAAACAAACTCAGGATGAACAGGATGCACATAATGTGGTGGCTGCTCCATATAGACCTCTTCTTGCAAATCACCATGCAAGAAGGCATTCTTTACATCCATCTGATGTAAAGGCCATTCCTTTGATGCAGCCATAGCAATGACTGCTCTTACGGTTGCCATCCTTGCAACCGGACTAAATGTTTCTTCATAGTCAATGCCATATGTTTGTGCATACCCCTTGACTACTAATCTTGCCTTGTATCTGTTCACAGAACCATCTGCATTGTGCTTTACCTTATAAACCCACTTACAGCCAATTGCATTCTTACCTTTAGGCAAAGGTACTAACTCCCATGTAGCATTTGCTTCTAAGGCATCAATTTCTTCATCCATGGCTTTCTCCCATTTTTCTTTTCCCATGGCTTGCTCAAAAGAAGTGGGTTCTGGTTCCTATATCACTTTGACCATATATGCATAGTGAATGGCTGTAAATCCATCATATTTCAGCCTATCCACATGATACCTAGCTCTGGTAGACCTGCGCAAAGTAGGTTCACTCCCAGGTGCTCTCAAAACATCCATGGTCTTCCTTACTCCAGGTGTAACAATAGAAGGAATACCCAACTCATCATCAATGCTCTGTTCTGAGCCACTGGATTCACCATCCACATAAGAGTGACCTGCATTCACATCAAACATGGGCTGATCAACCTTCTCTTTTCCTTTTCGTGATACCTGCATACCACTATCTGCATTGCTTTGAGAAAACTCTCCTGATCTCAATCTGCCTGTCCATGGTGAAGAATGTGAACCACTGCTAGAGGACACTCCAGGTCCACTAATATTTTGTGACTGCTACTGTGAATTCTGTGCAGCATTACCATTTTGTGCATCTACATCATCAATCACATTTAATGGTTTATACCAGCTACTCATCTCATCAAAAACAAGATCTCTACTCACTGTAAACTTACGAGTAGAAGGGTTATAGCATCTATACCCTTTTTGCTGCAGAGAGTAACCAATAAAGATGCACTTCTTAGCTTTTGGATCCAATTTGGATCTCAACTCATCTGGCACATGTACATAGGCAATGCAACAAAAAATTTTCAAATGAGAAATATCTGGTTTCCTACCAGTATACCTCTCCTCTGGAGTCATCCCATGTATTGCTGCAGTGGGAGTCCTGTTCATTATGTAGACTGCTGTAGCAACTGCTTCAGCCCAATAAAAATCTGGCAGGTCTTTTTCATTGAGCATGGCATGAGATACCTCTCCAATATGCCTATTTTTCCTTTCTGCAATTCCATTTTGTTGTGGGTTATGACTGCATGAATATCGTTGCTTTATGCCATGCTCCTACAGGAACCTTGCAAACTCATTTGAGAGGTACTCTCCCCCTCCATCTGACCTTAGGCATTTTATCTGCAGACCTGTTCTTTTTCAACCATAGCTTTAAGAGTTTTGAAATGCCCAAAAACTTCACTTTTATTTTTCATAAAATACACCCAAACTTTTCTGCTATAGTCATCAATAAAAGTGATAAAATAATGACAGCCTCCAAGAGATGCAGCTTTAGTAGTCCACACATCAGAGTGGATTAATTCCAACGGCTTCTTACTCTCTTGAACATGTCTAGGAAATGGTTTCCTTGCCTGTTTTCCAAACTGACAGGCTTCACATACCTTATGCATTTCTACAACCTTGAATTTAGGCAATTCTGCAACAATATTTTGGGCCTGTATTGATTTAAGTCGTTGTACATTAACATGACCAATGCGTTTATGCCAGATATCAATATCTGCAACTACATCAGTCCCATGTGCAAACATTGCTGCACTCAATTCAGACATGTCTGCATCCAACGTAAACATTCTGCCCTTCTTCTTTCCTTTTGCTATCAAGCGACCTTTATTTTTCATATCCTCAACAAAGCATCCATGAGGATTAAATCTGACTTGCAAGCCCTGCTCAACCATTTGACCAACAGAAACCAGATTCTTGGTGATATTCGGGACATGAAATACATCGGATAGGTATTTCTTTTTCCCATCCTGCATAGACAAATGAATTTTTCCAATCTGCACAATAGGATGTGCAGTATCATCACCAGTCTTCACAAATCCTCGTTTTTCCATTTTCCTTGCATCTTCCATCCATTCTGCATGACCTGTCATGTGGCTTGATGCACCTGAGTCAACATACCACACATCATTGCTTTCTTCTACACTTGTCACAGAATTGTTCATGTGTTGCACCATAAACAAATGCTCATTTCTGTCATCACCCTGTCTACTAGAAGATGCATAATTCCCTTGTTGCAATTTCCCATTCATGATGTCATTCTGCTTTTTATAGCAGTCTTTAGCCATATGACCCATTTTACCACAGTAGTAGCATTCAACATTGTTGTTTGCATTTTGGTCTCTTTGCCATCCACCACGACCTCTTTGGCTCCCCCTACCTCTAGAGTTACCACGTCCTCCTCCATAGGAGTGGTTTTCTTGAGTTTGCTGCATATTCTGATTTCTACCACGGCCTCCAAATCGGCCTCCTCTACCTCTGCCTCTACCTCTTCCAGCATTTGAGTAGAAGACCGCTTCTTTTGAAATTTCTCCTGAAGAAGATGCACCACCATTTCTCTGCTCCTCAGAAATTAGAAGAGCAATCAACTCCTCAAAATTAGGAAATCTTTCACGGACGGAAATGGATGTTCGGAACTGTGCATAATCCTTTCCTAGACCATTCAAGGTCACATAAACTAAATCATCATCTTCCACTGGCGACCCAATGGAAGCAAGTGCATCTGCAATCTTCTTTACCTTCATGTGGTAGTCATTGATGCTCATACTTTCTCTTTGCACATTATGCAACTCTTGCTTGAGCTGCATTTTCCTGGCTTGCGTATTTGTGCTATACATTTTTGATAAAGTATCCCATGCCTCCTTTGGCGTACTTGCATCCTGAATATGCACAATCATAGAGTCTGAAATACTGATAGACAGCCAGTACATAACTTTCCTGGCTCTCTCATGCCATGCTTTGAATGCCTGCATTTGCTGTTGATTGGGAACATCAGGAAGAATTGGTTCTTCTTCATTTCCTGCAACAAATTCCCAAAATCCTTTTCCCATAAGAAAATTCGTCATTCTAAACTTCCATGCTTGGAAGTTGTTCTTGTCAAGCTTTTCAGTGACAATCTGTGAGAGAGAATCAGACGCCATTACAGAACACTGCAAAAAGTTCTGTCACTGCAAAGAACACAGCTTCAGCCTCACAAGGGCTAATCTGCAAAACTGACGAAAGTGGTATTTGACCACACAGTCACTTCCTAATGACGATTTTGCATCAATAGGCAACAAGAATGATTCTGTAACTCCCAATGTCTCTGCACACAAGCATACGATGCAATTTCTACAGTAACTTTTCACCGACCTGTAGAACAGTGGTCGCACAGCATAAAACTGGGCCTTTTCCTGAGTGCGTGCAGAAAACTTCTGCCTCCAAAACAGGCCCCGAAATGGCCTCAAATAAAAAAAAACAAGGTCACCGAGGGCTAAAGCCGTCACCCACAGCATATACTGCACTCTTGTTTCACCACGAAGGGTGTCTCAACTTGAGAGAATGCACTCTTGCAATTTCCGGCTGTGCTACCTGCAGAGATCTGCTCCCAAAATAGAAAATGAAAGCAACACTGCTCCTCTTACCAGAACACCGCGAGCTTGGCTTGCTTTCTTGAGCTCCTTACCACGAACAAGGCTCTGATACCATGTCAAGATTGTGGGAGAGAAGGAAGGAGTCTCACTTGTAGCTTTCTTGCTTGCACAATGGGGGAATACACACAAGGGTGGAGGCTGAAAACAGTTTTCCTCTTCTTAGTTGTGTAAGCCAAAAAGAACTCAAATACAAAGAAATAGAAGAACCCTATATATGGGTCTCAAACCAAACTCAACTAACTAAGGTGGCATACTAACTGAGCCACGAACTAGAGTAGATAAGGATAGCTATCATGTAGCTATTATTCATGGGCGGTGTACCAACCGCATCTGCAACTGACAAAGTCGGTGACATAAATGCACAATGGTCGCCCTAGCATATCACGAGTGGAGCTCGATATCTCAACAACCCTATGTAATGCTTGATTAAAAAGGGAAATGTGCAATGTGAGGGAAAAGGGGGATTTAATTGAAATTTCATTTTACAATTTAATTATCAAAGGGTGATTTTTTTAATTAAGTGATAAACCTTAATAAGAAAACTAGATCCCTTACATATCTTCCATTTTCCATCTCCAAAAGTAATGATAGCCTTCATCATCTAGCTGACATGTGCTTATCAAGTAATGATAAACCTTGCTAGCAGCATTCTTTTGAGCATACAACTCCTCAAGTCTAGTCTACATAGCATAGGCAAAGTCTAGCTTCTTTATATTGAACAACAATGAATCTAAAACTGAATATTCAATAGTAGAGCGTGCAAGCTCATCAAGCTAATCCCAATCCTCTTCCTCAATGTCTACCAATTGGACCCCATTTGTCTTGATAGGCTTCAATGTTTCTTCTACACCAAGACATTATAGCACTTCTTTTGCCATATGGCAAAGCTATGTGCACACTCAAGCTTCTTGATATGCAATAGGCTGCTCCTATCACTGCTGCTACTAGCCATGACTATAGCCCAAAATGATAGGAAATGTCACCAAAGACAAGCCCAAACTATCACATAACTAATCGAAAGGAGACACAAAATCCAACCAACAAGATGTTTCCAAATTCTTTGTTTAGTACTGATTACTAATCATATTCCAGCATTGCCAAGTCATTTCACATTAGTAGCTTACATCACCAAATAGCATATGACATCTTGAGAGCAAATTTTAGAACCCATTTTGAAGTGGAAAAGTGCCCCAAGAGGCGTAAAATACCAATTTTTCATGCAAAATGAAACAGTTGCAAATCAATGAGCTGGAGTTTTCCTAGATTGAGTTCAATGCCAAGAACCCAATACAAGTATCGATTTTCTTATCAGAGTCTGTTTGACCCCCCATTTAATCCCCGCAAGGTTTTGTGTTATAAAGCAGCTATGTGATCTGGGAGCCGCAAAGTGTGTGACAGAGGCCCAAGTTTGATAGATTTTGATGCCACAAATTCGGTCATCTAATTTGTTTGCCAATCGGAGTTTTTTTGGGTCTCCATTCGGAAAAAATCACTTTTTGGCAGTGTGAAAATTCCAAAATTGAGCTAGTTATTTTAATGGTTAAGCTAAAAAGCTTAACTAAGTGGAAAAACTAAGTCATGAATCATGGGGGGAGGGGGGGGTTGGCATCAAGGGGAAGGCAAGAGGGCAGCAAGATGCTGAATTTTGATGCTCTCCAATGCTTCAATCTTATCGAAAATTGACACACTCTATCAAGAGATCAATTCTCAGTCTTTCTCTCTCCTCTCTCCTCTTGTTGTGGTTCCATGGATTAATGTTGTATGAGAGAAAGGGATGGGCTGAGATGAAAGATTTTGATCATGGGATGATGCTGGACGTAGATCAAGGTTGGAAGGATTGTTAGCTATTGGAAAGTGTCTGCACCGAGCCTCCAATCATGAGATATGTATGTCATAAGAATGCACAACTTCATGAGTAACTCATGGATTTTATTATTTTATGATAAATTTTGATTGAAAATGGTTGCATTTGGCTGAAAATGCTCTCATTTATCAACAATGTTAAAGAAATCAAGAAAAATTAGTCATCTTAATTTATTTGTAAACACGCAAAACCCACACCTTTGCGATTTAAGGAAAATTATATGTATTTTGGGTTTTGTCGTGCATAGTGTTCATATGGGATGAAGTATGAGAGGAAAATAATTCTCGGTAAGATCAATCATTCTAAATCAATAAATCAAAAATATTAGTAATTGTCCATAAATAAATAGAAAAAAAAGAAAAAATAGTGAAAATAGGCTTTTGTATCTGAAAAATAGAAAAAAATAATATTTGTGTTTGTGAATGTGTGGTAGGGATGAGGCATGAGGTTTAGCCTCAATTGAGCCCTATCTCTATGTTAAAGTGGGTTTTTATTGCTTTCGTGAAGAAAAAATACATGGAAAAATATGCTCTAAACCTTACCACTGAATGCACAATCTTAAGCGGTAGGGAGAAGGGGAATATAAAGTGCATAAAATACGATGAATTACGGTATCTCTCTAATGCATGGAATATAGGATACGTGTGGTTTAAAATTAAGAAGGTCTGATAACATGAGAATACTCATTGGTGTACTGGCCCTAAGCAACGCAGCAATCTCGGTTAGAAGAAAGGAATGAAAAGAATTGTTTTTGCACCTTCAAAATGATGGTTGTTAATGACTAAATTTATTTGAGCACTGTAGTCATACACAATTGCATTGTACACACCATATGGTATCATCATGGATGCATAGCAATTGTTTTCATGAACGACGACCTACATTTAGTGTGAGGTACCCTAAGGTGTAGGGTTAGTGGTTCATTTCCTTGGGGAATATTCAGTGAGGACTATCTATTATCTCCTTGATCGATTCATTAAAAGAGTGGATGATGTATCAAATGTGCTTTATGTGTTCACAGTGCAACTTGGGGCCAATCCCCAAGGTATAAGAGAGCCGTAGTGGGGCCCCGCGGCAATCAGCCGAGGGGCGCTCCCTTTGTTTGTGTTTACGTGGTGTATAACACTGATATATGTAGGGCCTCCATCTAAGAAGTGTGGGAAGGGTTATCCATTGGATTACAATCCATACAAATGCAAAGTTCTGTATTCGAGTTTAGGGTACTATACCCCTTAGATGCTCTTGGCCATGAGGCCATGTGGGGTGGTTTGAGTGTATAGTAGAGGTCTTGCTTTCTAGTGCCTTAGAACCAATGTCGCGGGCCCGTTTTAGGTCCTGACATAGCTCTAGGCATACATTGTCTGCAAATGGTACCTACTATTCATAGTATACAACATCAAAAAATGTCTGAATAAACTAATCTATTTTAGCCCAGATATGAGGCACAAAGCATGTGTAACCATTGCTCAAGAAAATGCTATTATGTCAGTACTACCAAATCAGCACTAGAGAGCTTCACCAAAAGAATATAACCCAATCAAAATCTCTTACAGGTATGGTACCTACTACTTTGAATTTTCCACATCCAAGATAATGTTTCCAAGCTCCAAATCAAGCTCAAAACATCCCCAAAGTCACCTCCAAATGATTGGCATTCATGGTGTACATGTACATTACATTACTGACACCCGGGAGATGGCCCAACAAGCAATAGGTACAACATAACCATGTGCCAAGTGCATCCAACCCTACTAGTATAACAGCCAAAACTCAGTGTAATTTGAGTGAAATCCCTACTAAAATTAGGCCAAAAGCACCTTAGATCCAAGGCATATCCTCTCCCAATGTGTTTGCATCATACAAGCATGTGTTGGCATCCAATAGGCATAATCATTTATCAATGTCAATTCAAAATAGGTTGTTCCCTATGTATTATAGCCACTATCTACAATCGAAGGACTCTGAACACCAATGCCAAGGCTTGATATCAATGTCAAGAGCGTGTAGCCAATGTAGAGAAGACCAATGCCAATAGGTTTCCAAAGCCAAGAAAGGAGTAGCTACTACAGCATGTGTATGGCTATCAAAAAACCAAGAAGAAGAGCCTACAAAACAAGCGCAAACAGCATGATGTTGTATTGATGGCGTGCAAGGTGCTACTACTTCAAAAGAGAGTTTTTAGAGCTCTAATCAACCACTAAGAGACTCCTCAAGAAGCCTTGAAGCAAGGCATTGAACATAGAGTTGACAATCTCCAATGATGAGAGATATGCAACAGCTCTGTTGTGTGCTCAAATGCTCTTCAAAAAATGAGCTCAAGACCGTCTCAAAGATGTCCTGACGAAGCTCTCGTGCTTCCCTAATGAGTGCCAAGAAAGGAGAGATCAAGACAAATCTCCAAGAATGAGATATGTTTGTTGAAGACTAATCTTTGATGGATCTTCAAGGGTGTGTCAATGGAGATGCAAAGTGAGAGAGAGACACATAGACATAGTTATCTTTTTGGGTACTTCCATGTGTACCACTTATTCATTTCAGATAGGTATATAGTACAATGTCTCATAAAGGAACATTCACACCTAGTGTGGGTACATGCATAGTGGCCCTTTATTCCCGACAAGTGGTAGGGGATGTTTGAGGGATGTTTATCAATACCCAAGTTGGCAACAAGGCATTTGAGCTACACAAGTTTAACTATAACTATGAAGGTTGCCTTGAACTTAGTTTCACAAGTAGAACTAGCAACTACATGTTGCTTTTTTCTCCTTTTTCCTTAGCCATGATATATATGAAGTATTATGACAAAATAAAACCCCTTAAAGGATACTCTAGTTTCCTAACTACTTTTCTAGTTATAATTACAAAAAACATGCAACTATGGATCACCAATAGGTGAATATGATAAAGCATATTGATGTTGTAGTGAGACATCCTCCTCAAAGCTTATCAAGTCTTTGAACTAAGGTAATGCATAATCTTCTTGCTCATATGTGATACTACAAACAATACAACTACTCTAGTGTGGCAAACATCCTACTCTATAAGGATGGATCAATTGGAACTTGGATCTTTACTAAGATGTAAGGTAAGCTCTACTAGATTAGTCATAGGCTTGCACATATTAAGACCAAACCTTTGTAGAAATTTCCAAATTTTGCATAACAATGCCATCTAGTTACTTTGTAAACTAAAAGCTCAAGTAGTAAGGCAATAATCAAGTTTGACATCTATGGATTGGCTTTGAGGACCAAAATTATAGCCTCATCTAGCCTATTGAGCAACAAAGAATCCATATATATATTGATCACAAGGAGAAATACCTTATCTTTTGTCACATAAGGTGTTCTCTCAATTAAACTACTGCCAAAAACCATAAACCAACAAGTATGGATTGATCTTTTCTCACATAGAGTGTATTCTCAATTGAATTATTACAAAACCCACGAATCAAAAAGTATGTATTTCATATATTCTCGTACCAAGCTTGAGGTGTCTATTTGAGACATAAAGAGTCTCTCTCAACTTGCATATTTTTGCCTCATGTCCTTTAACACCAAATGTAGGAGTCTACAAAACATATACTTGCTCATGCAAGTCATCATTAGGAAAATTAGTCTTAATGTTCATGACGTCCGTAATGTTTAGATAGTGCAATAAGAGATTGAATGGTGGCCATAGATGAAGTAGGTGAAAAAGTCATCGTTGTAATCAATACCCTTTTGTAGAGAATAACCCTTCACAATAAGTTGACCCTTGTAGTGAGATCAATGTTATAATCGGCTTTTCTCTTCAACTTGTAGATCTACATGGTACCAATGTTCATTTTTCCCGTAGGCAAGTCAATCAAATCCATGTGCCATTTTGAGCATTGAAACATACTTGCATAGCTTGAATTCAATCGATAGTCTTTTGTCTTTTCAAAGAAGAGCATGGTCATCAATAAATCAAGTACAAAAAGAAGTCCTAACAAGTGTTGTACTTTGTCCTAGCAAGTGTCTTACTAGCAAAATATTAGTTTTTTCATTTGATAGTTTAACATATTTAGGCAAATTTTTTGACTCATCAATCATTGCTCTCTCTTCATGCACTACCTCATCCAAATTCATCCTATCCAAAAATTATTTAATAGGTAACATCTCTAATTACTCACATGAGACTATGTAGATGGCAAAAAGCCATGATCTTGATCAATATATTGAATAGCAAAGAGATAGCAAATAAGAAAAATGAGAGCATTAAAGATGTCTCTCCTACATTCAATTTATTGCCACTTATATAAAAGAATTACATGAGCTACTCCTTGACCAAATATCACATCATTTGCTAATACTCACTTTCTTTATAATAGGGTTATTATTCCTAAACCATTTACTCTCATTGTTGCACCCCCACCAAAATGCATTTCACTACCTAGCATCCAACATGTGCATTTTTTATTAGCATAAGAGCATAAGTCAAGCATCCAAAAATATGCAAATATGCAACCCAAAAAAAGCCGTAAGTGTCTACAAAGCCTTTGGACATGTCTTTGGCATGTAACATCTTAATAACTTCAAACCAAAAACTACAAGGCAAATTCTACACTTTTATCATGCATCTTTCCATATTATAAGAGTATTACTTTAATCTCAACCACTCCATTTTTTTGTGAAATATAATAATCTATGTTGACACTTGATGCCTTTTTTACTTGTAAATGCATGGAACTCTTTGGACTTATACTTCCCCTTGCAATTTGTATGTAATATATGGAGTCTAGTATAACAATTCTCATTCTTAACTATATATGACATATCATTACAGCACATAAATA